>NC_143586.1:92653562-92955991 GCF_048544385.1 Mastigoproctus giganteus | reverse complement strand
CTCCTGCACAAAAGCTCAAAAATACCGTGTTAATTGAGGTTTACCGCAATTCTCTAATCGTGTTAGAGCGAAAGCGTGTTGTTCGAGAATTGTCGCAATTTATCAATCGTCGTGTTGTAGAAGTACCGTGTTATACGGGAGTTGCCTGTATATACTGTATATTTTTTTGTAGATGTAGAAGGAGCCCTCTTCCTTGCATCATTTAGCCATTATAATACTAATAATAATTTACCAGGAATGGTATCGTAAATTTTCTAATTAATCTATGGATAGGAGAAAATCCTCATGGGATTGTTCATTCTCATTCTCATCATCAGCAACAGTTCGCAATCAACGTTTGGGCCAGCATCATTCATGACAATTTTATTTGACCTCGCGTACTACCATGGCGACAAAATTTACACAGATTTTTTTAAAAAAGAATTTCCTGAATTGCTCAAAAATGCGCCATTATGTAGCGAGCATTCATGAAGTTTATGCCTGCGGTCTGACTACGTGGGCCAACTAGTTTATGCATGCGTTTCTCCAAGGGCACACTAGATTTGAATCCAGTGGATTTTTGCCTGTACTGTAGGGACACCTAAATGCTCTAGTCCAGAGGTTCCCAACGTGTAGGGTGTCCTCCTCTCCTGGGATTCACTTGTTTATTTTTTGGAGAGGGGGAACGTGTTGTTTTTATGAAACACTATTTTTTTAACGAAATATGGAGAAACCATCCCACTAATCCAGGTATGAAGAGTGTTTTACTTCAGTCTTTGAGATTAAATGTACTGAAGTATATCTTAATTTATAGAAAGTATGTACATGTACCTGTATACCCATAGCTAAATTTTATGTGAAATCTGTTTATTTGCACTTGTTCTGGAAGTGGGAGGAGGTGAAATTTAAAATATTTTAAAGAGAGAACTAGGTATAGAAGTTTGAGAACCTCTGCTGTATTGTGTTTATTTCTGGTTTGAGATAAAGAAGGACTTGGAGAGCTCATTGTGGCCGATATCACAAAAAACAGAATCCGCCTGGTAATTGGAACATGTTTGACAATTCGTAGGTGCGAAGATGTGTTGGTTCCTATATCGTTATTCAAGGAGTCCATTTTGAACAGTTGTTGTGATGTGTGGAAGCTACCGATCGCTTTCAGTATATTGACAGCAATTTTTTAGGTTCAAAACCAAGAGTAGTAATAAGCTTACAACCCTGTAGGAAGCATTTTCGGACCTATGTTTATATGAAATTTTTTTATCTTTACCCCCCACTACTTTGGCCAGACCTTTCAGAATTATCCTATATATATAGAAAAACCCTATATATAAAACAAAGTTATATAAACATGCCTTCTGTGAAGCTTCCTTCTCGAGTTACAGACCGTTTTATATGTTTGAAAAGTGATGGGCAAAAACGCTTTAAAAAGATAATCTAAAAAAAAAAAAATAATAATAAAATAAATAAATAAAATGCGATCAGACCTGCCTAGAAGATGTTTAATTGCATTGTTATTTTACTAAGTTATTATTTCAAGAAAGTTACTCTTTCTAGTGCTCATTGGCAGATAACCCTAATTTTAAAACTAGGGTTGCCTGTCAATCAAACGTCTAGTTTTTAGATGCATTATTGGAAGATAACTCTAGTTTTTAACAAGTTATGCACTGTACGTAGTGAGTTGCATTCCAGGAGCATTCGATTATATCTTAAATTAATTGATTTTTACTTTTTCTGTAATTAATAGAAGTACTAATTAATTCCTAATTAATTAACTAATAGTCCTGAGCTGGATATCATCATTTTTCTTTTTCTTGGTGATCTCTCTCTCTCTCTCTCTCTCTCTCTCTCTCTCTCTGGGTAATTCAGAATTTTTTTTTTTTTTTTGGTTGGTGCAGCATAAGCCTCAGGCTTCCTTGCACCATATATAATAATAATATGAGTAATTATTTCGCATACTGCACATCTGACAACGTAACTTTCACTCAACATTATGTTTTTGATAATACTTTACTTATTTATACTATTAGAGAATTATTAGTAAAGTATTATTATATTTAATAATTCTTTACTTTATTTCCTCCTGGATTTTAATAAAAATTGAAATGCACGCGTATTTTATGGATCTTCTGTGATTTAATAAACTAAAAAAAAAAAAAAAATAGCAGCAACACCTGGTGCAGATCGTAGTATAGAGTCAATATTTTTGTAATGTACCTTAATTTTTTCCACGTGGAATTTAATAACTGTCTACTAATAACTTAATAATTTTAATAACTGTCTCATAGGCTTTCTGTTTCCGCTACATGCTTTTATTTTATAGATACTTCCATGGGCACTGTACTTCTGAATTGACCTCTCCCTCTCTCTCTCCCAAACCAGTCTGAACACGTGTCGCTACCAGTCAACATCAATTTACTGTCCAACTTCGAACTCATAGAATGTATTGTTCTTCTCCCTCATTTATCCCTTCAACTTCAGCTTTCTGGAACAACCTCCCTTCACACGTATTTCCTGCAAATTGCAATGTACAGAAATTCAAGTTTAATGTTAACAAGTTTCTTCTGTCTTCCCAACCTTAAACCCACGCACGGTACTAAGTACTATAGATTCTAATACTTTCGTGTCTGGAGGTTTCATTAAAAAAAAAAAATATTAAAGACTTTTTTTCCTTAAACGAGATCCTTGTGGAGACAGTATAAATACATCATATTAGCGCGACGTGGAACTTGTTGGGGTATTCAGGATTTTCTCCGAAACAACTAAGGCTATGAGGCGTCGGTATATCGTGTCTGTAAATTGTGTGTATCCATATGTTTTGCCTGCTTTACATGAAGAAACCAAGTTTCTTAGAGGAGAGGGGACGGACGGAAACCTTCACCCGAGGCCGATTGATTTGGTCTCTGTCTCTCTTTCCCCCTCCTCCTTTCAGTGTTGCTATCCAATATCCTACTGGCAGTAGCGGGTAGCATATAATAATAAATAGCGTACTCCATCGCTTCTTTTTTTTTTTTTTTTATACACTGGTGTCCAAAAGTTAAGGTGCATATAAATTTTACACGAAATTTGATTGTAATTTAATGTAATGAATCCAAATTTGACGTTATAATGCCTTTTTCATTTCCGCAGTATACAAATCGGGCGGGCTGTAAAAGTGTTCATTGCAACAGCATCACTCATATCTAATCTGCCACAGTACAGAACGCATCAGATTATGTTTTCTTTTACTGTAGAATGTAACTTAGAGATTTGCTAGAGTCGAAGCGGTAGGTGACCATTGAAGGGACAATGGCAGAACAGTACAGCAGCAACGTCAGGGGACATCATAAATGGATTTAAACCAGGCCTCTCTCAAGCGAACACTGGCCACAGGAACGACAGTTTTAAATTGTGTTCCGTGTGTGTGTTAAGCGCCAAAGCAACTAAGACTATGAGGCATCTGAAATTGTGTGTATTCCTAGTCGGTTTGCTGTTTTCTTGACAAAAAGTCTAGTTTTCGGAAGAATAAATCATGCAGCCCTCACCTGAGACTAGCCAACTTATTTACATTGTGAAAAAAGCCCATGAACATTCCTCTTGTCATTGACGGGATTTGGATTTGAACTTGGTCCCTTTACACCCGTAGTGGAAGGACAGTGATTATAAGTTTATAACCACCCTAAATGAAACCCGCGAAGGTCAGTTTTAAATTGTATACATAGGGCTTCGGCAAAGGGGACTCTTTACTCCTCGCCTCCTGCCACAGGATAGCCCGTGAACATATGTGAAGATAGAACATAGAGAACATATGTGAAGCCAATACCAGTAGACCCATGTTCTCTTTATAGATGAGCCGAATTTGAGTCCTGAAACTGATTATCGACGCGTTCTCATTTGGAGAAAATGTGGAACACGTTTTCATTCCTATAACACGAGTGAAATGAGCCAAAATTGTAGCTGTTAATCTAATGAGGCATATGATGAACGACCAAACCGATTACACATCTTTGAGGGGAGGCACTTTCACTACTCAAAGGGTATTGCGATGGAATCCTTGAGCTCCTTGTGAGGATTTTCCAAGATACGATAAACTGAATTCATTTTAAAAATGATAATGCTCTTCCCTCTCAAGATTTTGTTTTCTGACGACGAATTCCTTCAAAGTTGCTTCCTGAATTGTTTCAAGAATCGGATGGTGTTGCCAGCTAGAACCCCCGGCCAGAATTCCATTGCGTATGTTGGGGGGGGGGGGAGAAAGAGAATTGGAGAACGTTGACTTAGTTGTCGGGGTGATCATACTCCCTATGTTAAGTCTAAAAAGAAATATGTGTCTACTTTCATAGATAGTCATGATCACATGAAAATAGACATATTTCTTTTCAGACTTAACATAATTTGATCTTGTCATAACTCTCTTCCACAAAATATTTGTAGCAATCCATCAAATACACATTTTTCCTTGACATCCCCGATTGGCCTTAACTTTTTGCCATTATTACTTTCTCTTATTGCTATTCTTGTGATCGTTACTTGAACTTTTTGGCACAAGTGTACTATCCATGTTAAGAATAAAATAGCATAAGCAAATTTGAAACTGAAGCTTTTTGGAAGAGTGAATTTTTGAACAGAAAGCTCGCCTGACTACTAAATACGGTGCTGTTTCTTCTCTCTATCTTGTGAACTCTTCTGACCGTGTGGTCGTACCGGAGCATAAACAGAAACTTTGAATGCTGGTTAAAATGAAACTTTAATCTTCATTTCTGAGGATAAGAATTTTTCATTTGTCTTACGTGCTATTGTTCATTTTTACTTCAGCACCGCTTTCCTTATGAGCGTATACTATGATTTGTGAAGTCGATGCGCCAAAAAACCCTTACCACTTTTACCAAATAGCCAATTTACCATTCTTTTGAACAAATGTTACTGATCTAACCTGAAATATATATATTTTTTTGTTTTGTTTTTAATCATGGTTCTATAATCTGTTTTCGATCACATTCCGTGGTATTTATTCTTTTATCTTTGAAAGCAACTTCAATACAGAAAGTTTCCCATTTTTTTTGCCATAAATTATGTAAGTGATTTTCTGTTGTGTAAATACTAATTCTTCAACAGAGATGATTATTAATGTTTCAATTAATTTTTCAGTTAGTTAATTCTTAAACACTAATATTATACAAATCAAAGAATTTTTTCCAAGAATATTAAAGGCGCCATAAATGTATAAAATCACCTGATTCTGACAATTATATCAAAATCTTGCTTAAATTAGGATTTTCACCTGGAAATAGTTACATTGCAACGCACTGAAGCCATACCTTTGCACAATGAGTTCACCCCATTTCTTATACCTTCAAAACCAATGCAGTGTCCTAGAGAAACCTTTTAAATCCACTAAACCTTGATAACAAAACAGCATTATTGACACTGCTAATCATTAGGGCTCCTATTTCTAAAATCGTACCTCGTTTACGTTATTCCATGACTGCGATCCATATTCCAAAGTAATACTTCCAAAGTTATCACTTACGTTTTCTTTCTTTCTTTTTTTTTTATTTTTCCTTTTTTTTTTTTATTTTTTTTAAGTTGAGGAGGGAAAAATTTAGGGGTGGGGTCATTTGCGTGCGATTATTGGTTCAGCGAGAATCGAGCTGCAGAAATTTGTCATCTCATCCACATGACGCCAAGACGGTACCGAGACGAACAGCCAGACTACGTCGCTGTTCTCCTACTACGATAGGCTGGGATGGGGGAGGTTTTGTATATCGGAGCCTTTTCATTCGTCCATTGCTTCCTGCTCTGGTGCACGGCAGTGGCTGATTGGCTCGTAGCCAATAGTGTACATATCTCGCTTGCAGTTGACTAAGGGGAAAGATATATGCGAACCCTGTTTTTGACTCGGAGCTTAGTGTGCTTGTATTTTTTTTTCATCTCCCCTTCTCTTTCTTCTCCCTTTTACTCCGTTTTCTTAGTTTTTATGCATACAAAGTCTAGTCGTGCCCCAACAGACTGTAACGGGCTGCGGAAGCTAAGACAGTGCTGGCCAGCCAACACGACCGCGAATTCCCCCATCTTGACTATCAGAAAGGAAAAAAAAAAAATGGAAAGAAGGTGAAGGTTGTTAAGGAGGATGACGGCACGTGAGGCGAGGGTAGAAGCGGGAGTTCCCCACCGTCAAGGCCTTTCTTGCACTAGGTCTGAGGACATCTCGCGGAGGGCAGGCCAACCAGCTGTGTTCGCACAGCGGCAGCCCCGCTGACAGTAGGAGCAGGTAAGTGCACGCGCTGTCTGAGGAGCGGCTTTGTTGGATTTTTTATGCCGCCACGCGACTGACTGACTGACGCAGACGCTCACTACACCTCTCCGCACGCGGTCTTTTGTTGACTTTTTTCTTTATTACACACACACTTCATTGCGATCCGTGATTTTTTTTCTCTTTTTTTTTTCTTTTCTTTTTTGAATATAGAAAGGTTATACTCAGAAACTATTTTTTTGATTCATGCAAGCCGCCTCAGTAATCTGATAATAGTAAGAGATGTGTGCATTTCCATATGTATAGTAGATCACACGACATTTTTTTTTTCATCCTATTATTTCGCCATTATCAGATTTCTCGCGTTATATTAGTATGAGGATATGTGTGTATATATATATATATATATATGAATCAACGATTATAGCATATATCACTCTTAATTACCCTGTGATCATTACAAAGCATCCCTTATTGAAAAAATACAGAGTGAAATACAGAGTGTGTTTATTTGGATAAATGAAAACGTTCTCTCGGAATAATAAAGTCCACTATACTTTCAAGATTTTTCTAAGAAAAAAAAAGATTAAAATTGTGGTTAAAAAGCAAATTTCACATTTACAATTACACATCTCAGAAATATTTTACCGTTTAGTTGATATTGAAATTCTTCTATAAAAGCGTTTTATGAAGAAATATTCAGAGAAATTCTCTCTCTCTCTCTCTCTCTCTCTCTCTCGCTCTCTCTCTGTGTGTGTGTGTGTGTGTGTGTGAGAGAGAGAGAGAGAGAGAGATTACTACAGTTGTAATGAACACATCTCATTTGGTTTTTTTTTTTTTTTTTCCAGATCATGCTGATAGAAAATTAAATTTGTTGTCGCAGTTTAGCGCATATGCATATTTTTTTTTTTTTTCGACGCACCCACCCACACACCCTTCTAATTCTGGTAAACAGGTTAGGAAATCTCGAAAGAGGAAAGTTTCAGAATAAACCTATTTCCGGAACTTAGATTTTGCTAGCACCTCAACAGAAGCGAACCGATAGTTCAAATAACGAATATGAGATGAATTACAGAGATTTCACTTCCTATAAGCAGTCCTATGATATATGATTGTTATTTTGGCTATCACTTGGATATTAATCATTTATAGTTACAGAAGGTTGTCTTCGAAGTCAGAGTTTGTCATACTTGAATTCACTACATTTTAAATGTGCAGTTATTCTTTATTTTATAATCACATCTTTTAATAATAGAGAATTCACACAATTTTCCTATATATAGGCCATTCTTTATACAGTGTTATAGTGTGTGTATGTGTGTGTGTGTTCTTTTCGATACCTATATATATATTTTTTTTAATTTCAAAGCGTACTTTTTTTCTACCTTTATATGGAAATATTTGGCTAATTTGGTTCTTAAATATAGTCTCTTCAATACGCTTGTACAGTCTGTCATGAGACAATAGCAGTAGCCGGAAGGGTAATAATTATCGGCCAGCTTTCACCTCGGCAGCCAGGCTGTTTTATTTCTATTTTTTTCCCTTTTCTGTACTATTCCTTCACAATGAAGAATACGGATTCATGTTCCCCGAACATCCAGATGTTTAACTGAGGTGGAAGTCATGTGAATTAGTCATGGCCATTTTATGGTTATATTATGGGCAAAATTCGATGCGGTGTGGTGCCATTTTAGTAAGAAAATTTGCCAGCTGTAACAAACTCAGTTCTGTAAAATTTTACTAGGTTGTCATGAGTATTGTATTGTTTATTTACGAAGTTCGGTAATCTATAGGCAGTCCGACTACCCTTGACAATTCAGTGGCTCAGTCCGAAACATGCTCCTGCCCTTATACGTTTTTTATAGTTTTCTAAGCCTGTCACTAGTGAGCAATGTTATTATTGTTGTTATTATTTATATAGCGCAAGCGCATCAGCATCCAAAGCCATTAAGGCTCTCTCTCTCTGTGTTATATCTATACAGCTGCGTGTTCGAGAGCCGATTCGCATGTTTTGCGCACTGAAAAAACCGGGAATTATTCCCCTGCGATGGGCTAACTATAGCGCCGATTGAAGAGGTCGTTAAGAAGTACTCCATTCACAGAACCTAGAATTCTACAAACGAGTAGTAAGCGGAGTAGTCCCGGTTTATGTTTATTTATTGTTTTAATTCTCATTTTATGGATAATTTTCCTCCACCTTCGCCTTAACTTTCTGTTATTCACATTACAGATGTGTTCTGAGATGATATCGAAGTAATGATAATTCATATACGGCTGTATATAACAGTACTTTGAAAATTATTTTTTTCAAGGATTTACTGCGCAAAAGAAGGCGAAAAATAAATATGATCCCTAAGTCTTCAAACCCTTATACTCCGGGACGATCACACAAGGTCAGAAGATTTCAAGGGATAGAAAGAATACAGGAATGAACAGATGACCAAAACTTCAAACTTTATTATATAGTGTTATGCTTATTTACAGCGTAATAATTACGCTGCATTTCTTCCATAGAGATACAACGTGCATAATTTCAAAAGATGATGCAAATGAATTCCTGCAATACTCATTAACTCTGTAAACCCGTTTGAGGAATCAGAGTGTTGCTTGTTGCAGTTATTGTAATGTGTAAAATATACAAACAAAATATACACATTTCGTTTTAAATATCTATACAGAAAACAATCAAGTGACCAGAAGTCTGGACACCTTGGTGGCCACAAATCCTTAAAAATAAAATGGTCACCAAGAAATTCTTCCAACATCCTTATTGTTGTGTTTGCATTATGTGCAGTTTTCCCCATTTTCCTGAAAGCAGCAGTCATGTTCACCAACTTCCAGTAAGGAAATGTCAGTATTTTGCTCTTCTGATCATTTATACATCACTGAGATCATATCAATCTAATCTGTGAAAAGAACCGTATATATAAAAAAAAAATGTTTTTATAACTTCATATGAAATTTCGAATTTTTTTTCCTTTTCTGTGAGTGTCTTCATTTTTCGCACAACACAATTTGAATGCGATTAGCGTAAACTTTAAACATTTCATGGCCTTTTGCGTACTTCAGTATAATGATTCACAATGCTGGGCAACCTTTCTTACCTTGGAGATTACTTTAACGACATTGTCAAGCGTTTCGTTACTTAACACTAAAAGCTGACCATAACACTGATATCATTGATACTACCTGTCTCAAGGAAATGATCGATGAGACGTCATGTCATTGATTTATTTGTAACAGAAGAAATCCGGAAGTGCTAGCGTAAATGTATTTCTGGTTATACAAAGTAAAGTGAAGTTCAACAATAAGCATCCGTCGAAATGTCATCATTGCTCTTCGGCACTTTAACGTGATTCCTGCTGTGGTTTTGCTCAAGGTCACACATGCGAGCAGTTCTTGTGCAAATCTTGAATAGGTAAAGGATAATATGGAATGCTAATCTTAAAATGTTAGCTTTTATGAGCCGCTTGATTCTTTAATCAACCTGTATAACGATCAACTACTCGACAGTTTAGTTATTCATCATTAATGAAAAATAATGGCTTTATGCGAATGAATGTGAAACCCAACAATGAGAAGAACTTTTTTGTTCAACTGAATATGTGCAGCTTCTAACAGTATTTAATACTAATTACACGAAACGTAGTTTTGTTGAGGAACTACATGTCATATTTCTGAGTGTTGAAAAGGGTATGCTGAGTATTAAATCAATAAATTGGAATAGTAAATGATGCTAGATATGTACTACTGTATTTTATTTCTGTTTCATTCTCGTTATTTTCTCAATAGCTGATCTGGTAATTCTTCATATGTGTGCGTACTGGATTTTATTCTATCCTGCCGATCCTGCAAATCATTTTCTACTCTATTATCTTAATACATTTTGAAATAAATAAATATACTTTTGCTTGAATATAAAATTAAGAGAGTACTTCCGCATCAAATACCGTATTAAAGTATACAACTAATATATTAAACCACTACAGTGCGCGAAGTTGTGTAGCATATATCTGCTATCGAGTTACACAAATTAAATTAGCAATACAAATATACTGTACTTTCTGATTCGTTAGTCAAGATTCGCCTTTGTTATGTAATGATTTTACATAGATTTTACGTTAAATATTCATTGAAATTAGTCATTTCAATGTAGCGATCTTCTTACTAGATCAGTGAAATTAGGTTTACCTTGATTTGATCTACGCTCTCATCCTAAGTTGAACACCAAAGGAAAGCATAATTTAATTAAAAAGTTTGCACCTGTTTCTGTAATAATCCGACATATACAAAAAATAGTTCAGTGGTATTTGTATTAAATTTGGATTTATACATTTTTGTGGAAAACTGCCAGAATAAACGTTAGACATTTTGCCCTATTAATTTTAATTTATATTCTAATTTAAAAAGTGACAGCACTCCAATGAATGATCGATGTCTTTCTTTCTTTTGACCTTGAAACAGAATGTAGTTTTTGGATATGGACGACAATTTGTCAGGTTGATTGCGAATGTCGCAATCCGGAAAGTCACAGGTTTTTTAGAAATAAACGTGGAAAATTGTTGAAGAGTAGTATGAATAATAAATTTCCGTTTATGAATGCAGAGTCAAAACTTCGAGAAGAAATGCCTAAGGAGAGCATCGATTCCATTCTTAACAAAACCATGCATTAACTGGTTTCCTGGAAAACTGTTTTTCGGATTGAAGCTGAAATGAAGAGCGTGAAGATCATTGAATTGTACCGTCGTAGTTCAATGGTAATCTCAAGATTCATTATGTTTAAGCACTGTTCAAAATCAACCGCTAATTAGACGCGCTTGCATTTTAGTGAGCTTGTTTTAAGTTTACTAAATACATGAATCATTAATTATTACTGATTAATTTTATTTCTCAACATTTTATTTTTGCAAAAAAAATTAATAATTTTATATAAATATAAAACTAGCAGCCGTTCTCATCAAATTTATTAACATATTAATAAATTTAAGGATGCCATATGATTCTGTATGTTATATAGCTGTAAGCTCAATTAAATCCACGGAATCCCATTGTTATTGAAGTTACCTTATTTTTCAAGATATCTGAACAAAACTCTCAGCTTATCACGTCAACAAAAGGTAAGATTAGAATCAACACGCACCCTTGGCAGTGATAGCTTAATGTATCTCTGGAGTTTGGGAAAACAACATAGAGAGAGAGAGAGAGAGAGCAAACTGTCAGTTTGATCTTTTCTTTTATTTTTCTGTTTCCTAATTGGTATGTGCTCCTGAACCATTACTTCCTTATATTTAAAGTTCTGTTCATATAAATACAAGTGGGTATAGTAGAAACACAATACAAAGTAAAGCCTGTGTACAAACTGTATTAGCCGATCGGGCTAGCCGGTGGGTAAAGTGCCTGCCTAGCAACCCAAAGGTCGCGGGTTCGAATCCTGCCTCGGGCTTGGATCAAAGTATTGCAAAAACATTGGGAGGTGCATTATGGCTGCAGAAGCCGATGCGCCAACAACTACCAAAAAAAAACTGCATTAGAGTTATAACATGGGGTATTCAGAATAGGTCAGATAACTGACAATGGTGCGACGTATAAATACATACTGTATTCACAAATTTTACCAAGTGGCTAAATGTTCCAAATATAAAAAAAATTGCAAGTTCTTATGATCCATTCTGTTGATCATAGTATTCTTTTTGTCGGCCGTTTGCTAGTTCTCCGTGATTATTACTCTTGGGTCCTTCGGGGGAAAAAGCACATGTATATGATTCAATTAATTTTTTTTCTGTATTTTTCTTCTTCTTCTTCTGCTCATATATGGAAGTCGATTTACATTGCATTGATTTCTGCCATTGTGTTTGATTGGACGTTCCCTTTATGATACCGCGGTTGCAGGCATGAGGCCGAACAGAAGTATAAACTATATGTGCTGAAATGATTTTACATATTACAATTAACATGATATAAATCATATTACTTGTTTACTCATTCTGATTGCTTTCTATGCAAATTGTGGGCAGCGAGTGGAGAACACAAATATAATTTAGAAACAATAATATCATATTATTCGTGGTAATTATATTTTAGTGTATAAAATTATAAACTGCCTTCTAATTTATATACGATAAGATCAGATAATATCAATAAAAATATTGGTGGGTTACAGCCTGTTTAAAGAGGAAATAATAACGCAGTAATTCATATCAATTGAAGCAATACTGAACCTTGTCATTTTAACTTAAATGTCTCATATTCAGAAATGTATGCATTGTCAGAAGTTGCTAACTAACTAAATAGACTAGAACGAAATATGTTCTGGAATACTGTAAATAGCAATACATTTGAAACAAGCAATACCAGTGGCATGCGGTTTTTATTAATGCATTTACCCGTCCCGTGATGTGATTTTTTTGATTACTTAAACTTCGCACTACTAATCTTTCAGGAGGGGAACTTTATTAAACAATAATAATTAAGAATAGTGGGGGGGGGAGATGAATATAATAGCAGTCAACTCGTTCATATAAGAACTTTTACCTACTTCATAAAAATGACGTAGACAAAAAGATGACTAACTTAAATCCCAATTTTATATTCAGTGGTTATTGTCTCTTTACCAGTCGAAATTAATCTCTTTTCATCCAGGGTGCTTACCCACCCGCCAAAGTGGGAACAACTATTTATTCCCGAAAAACGGTACCGTCTGGATGGTTGCACTCTATACTCGTTATAAGCAGCAATAGGCTTCACTATTTGGGAAGCGTTGTTCCTTCGAAAGTGCAAGGTTAACAACTCGTGAAGGATTTCACAATATGAGATGTTTTATTAACCGTAATCCCTCTCCCCCCCAAAAAATCAAAACAAGTTTGCAAAACTTGTTTTGATTTTTTTGGGTTTACGGCGTGTTAAAATAATGATTTAGTATGCTATCCAACGCTCTCGAAATTCAGCGATTGTAGCATTGCTTGTATTAGTGCAGATAATGTTCATATATGACAGAATACATAAGAAAAGTAGTGATTTGAAACATAATTATGTAGATAGTTGTCACCAATCATTGTTTCCACCCCCCCCCCTCTCACTCTCATGTTATTTATTCAGTTAGAGATCATAATTTCGCCCCTGGACAGCAATGTGCTGCTGGGGTTTACATTAGTGACAAGTCAGTAATTACAATAATGATTACAAGACCCAAGAGATAAATGATTAGTGTATAACAATAATAAAATAGATTTGTGGGAATAAACAAAATAAAAATAAATGTATAACAACAAGAGTAAATTAGATCAAATTAATGCTATATAATGAACATATGGTGGTGTATCGCAGCAGTCAGTTCAAGGTGCTTGTGGCTTCAGATCTTGTGTTGTTTTTTTTTTTTTTTTTTTTTTGCTGATATTATACATTGTCTATTTTCAAGGATCATATCATCTCTGGGAGTGAGTTTAATTTAATAATAATGGGTTCACTTTCCTGGTTATATATGACATGTAGTATCACATTCTGGTCTTAAGTTTGCCTAGTATAAGTTAAAAATGCTTAACAGAGTTTAACAATGCTAATAAAAAAATTAAATAGCTTCAGCTCTATTCTGAAGAATTTCAATTTAAAGAGTTCACGCGTATATTTTATCAATAGAGCAAGGTAAGAACAGTCATCACATTGTGGCATTAATGTCTCAGGCTGTGATGCCATCGTTGCGACTTGTCTCTGATTGAACTAAACAGCAGTGAAGGCAGGACACTATTTTTAGATCGTTATAAACGTTTGTTTTTTTTATACGGTGTAAAATATACAATACCTCACATCAATAAAGTAATTTGAGGTTTAATTCAGATAAGCTATGCACTTCCTCACACTATGAAGTCATAAACGTGATGCTGTAAGGATTCCACCCACTATCAAGTGTGTGGAATACCTTAACTAAACTTTCCCACTTCAAAAAATTGTGCACCTTCATTTCTGTATTTAAGCTATCATTATTCTACATAATGTAGTAATTTCCTTTCCTCAATATGTGACATTTTTTCGTTATGAGAACCGTAAAGCGTCATTTATTTATAATGCGACGTCACCTGATATTTGAATCACAACGTAGGTAACCGGTGCCACAGAAAGAACTCTTTTCTTCGTTGATCATAAAATATAGGCAAATTATGTCAGTTAATGTTAATGGGTTAATAAACAGTATATTGAATTTGCACATATTTTTATGCATTACTATAAAGATTATAATTTTTAGATCTACATATGTATGTTAAAAATTTAAACATACAAATTATTGAAAAAATAATTCCTACGTTTAAATAACGCAAAGCTTAGGCAAATATGAAGGAAAGTGTGCCAGTCGAATAGTTATAATGATTGTAGTTTTTCTTCTTTTTAGGGGCGTTTACACATATATATACAGAGGTTTCAATTAAAACGCATAGGTGCGTTTTTCTCGCTTATTTTCGGGTTTAGACTATTTGTCGTCTGGACTTTTTTGACATATTTGGGCTGAAATTTTTGAATTTGATGTTTAAATTAGACTAAGTATTACCATTTAGATTTTACAATTTTTAGATTTAAATTTTGCCTAATCAGCTGGTTTTTTTTTTCCTCAGTGGGAAAATTATTCCCTGTCCTCGGTTTAGTTTAAAAACATCGGTGTCCATCTGAAATGAACGTAACCCGCTTTTATATGAACGAAAAACAAACACGACGGTTGTAGGTGATGGTCGCTTTTTAGTTTAGCTGTATTTGTACAAGGGCAGTTTTGTGTTACGTCTCCTCTTGAAAATAATGACAAAAAGAAATAACATTAAAGAGAATTATTTAAAAAATCTGTAAATCTGTGATGGACAGTAATTTCATAAAATTGAAGTTTAAGGGGAAAATGTTCAATAATAAATTTATTATCAGGAAATAAAAGAGGATAAATGAAACGGGAATAGATATTTGATGCTGCCCGTTTATTATCAAAGATCAGTTAATCAGTAACGTTGAACAAGATTGTATGGCTAGTGCAATTATTTTCACAAACGAAAAATAATAATGTAGCTGCAGATTCAAATAAATTTAATCTTATAACAAAACACCAGATACACACCGCACGCAAATAATTTAAAACGTTCTACATTGTAAAAGAGATTTCTTGGCTAAATGCGTAAGAGTATGAAGGAGTTTACTTATGCATGGGTAATGCACACACTTCATTTTTACTACCAAGGTAGTTTTAATTATATCTCATATTGTGAATACCTTCACAACGATTTGGCATGGTATTACACTACCTCGAATAAGTAACGCTTCACCGAAGAGGCCAAAAAGCCTTGAAACAGTGCCGTCTGGATGGTGGTATCCGCCGAGAATAAGTAACAGTAGTCTTCTCCTATGGTGAAGCCTTACTTATTCGAGGTAGTGTAATACTATGGCAACTCGTTGTGAAGGTATTCACAATATGATATGTAATTAAAACGATGCATGAAAACTATCTTGGTAGTAGAAATGTTGTGTGTGCATTACCAATGCATAAGTAAACTCCTTAACATTCTACATTGTTTATGGGAGAGGGCTAACATGTGCTTTGAATGTTATTCATAAATTCGACGTGTCGTCCCTCTGCCAATACAAGCATGTGACTTGTAGAATAAGTCAGAACGAACATTCTTTATTAGTTTCGGCGCAGGCATTACGCATGCTCCTTTTGAGGTCGTCCGAGTTGTCAATGGATGTTTCGTACACTTTTGCTTTAACGAAACCCCCAAAAGAAAAAGTCTAAACGGGTGAGACAGAGAACGTGGTGGCCAAAACACATCACCTCCATATCCTGCACACTGACTTTTAAATATACGCGGTATCCACTGTTGTACTGCAACAATTTTGTGCGGCGGGGCGCCATCATGCTGGAACCAGAAATGGGCTTCGAAGTGTACGGAACTTTTTAAACCAGTCCGATATATTAATGCGAAGTAATTCATAATATTTCGTCCCAGTCGGCGTGCCGTCAATAAAAACCGGACCGACAGCTTCATCTCCACATACACGACAAACTGACAGACCATCTCACCTGATCACAGTTTGGGCCCTGACGGATAGAAGACCAGTAGAGAGAATTGCGCCCTGTTAGTGAAGCCATCTCGAGTGAAGGTGGTCTCGTCAGCCCACAGGATATTGCTAAGAAAACTGGGATTTTTTTCTACCTTGTTTAACAGCATTTTGTATCTCCATCATGCAGACCGTGTAAAAACAAATGATAGGGATACAGTTTGTTCTTTAGAAGGATCCTCCAAAGCTACGTGTGTTTTATCCCACATGTGGAAGAAACTTCCCCAATATTGCTAGTTGGATGTGACAGGAAGGAGGCCACGTCTTGTTCATGAACATATTCTAAATTCTATACACATTTCTATCCTTTTTTTATGGATCAAGCTTCAATTAGCATAAATCGATTCACAACACCCATAATTGTGGTATGTGATATTTGTAGCCTCTGAGGATGTCTTTCTAGGAAAATAATCTTGCTGTTGCTCCTGGCATTTTGGCCGCATTCACCACATAGTAATACCATCTCGGCTCGCACAAATCGTTTTTTTCTGATAACGAATTTATTATTACATATGTTTTTCCTTAAATTTTTATTTCACGAAATTGCTACTTTTCACCTCAGATTTATTTTTAAATAATTCTTTTGAATGTATCATTTCTTTATTTGCAAGAGGAGCCGCGACCAATAACTGCCCTTGTACAGCTAGCTGTTCGACACAGTTAAACGCGCCTATCGAAAAGTGACCATCACACAATCGTCGTGTTTGTTTTTTGTTCAAATAAAATCGGTTTACGTTCGTTTCAGCTGTACACGGATGATGCCTTTAGACTAAACAGAACGGGAGAGAGAGAGAGAGAGACCAGTTGATTAGGCAACATTTAACTTTTGAAATCGTAAAATATAAACAGTAATACTTAGTACAATTTTAATGTCAAATTTAAAAATTTCAGCCCAAATATGACGAAAAAAGTCTAGACGACAAATATCCTAAACCTGAAAATGAGTGAACAGAGAGAGAGAGAGAAATTCAAAAATAAATAAATATGGCAATAGAATAAACCTATACTTTTATTTTAATTATTTGTTCTATAAAGTTATAATCTTAGTAATTAATTGTTAAGAAGATAAATATACTTACACAGAAAAAGGAAAAAATTCAATAAATTTAAGGAGAAGGAAGAATCGAATGCACCTGGAATGCACAGCGTACATTAACTAGCTTGTTTTAGTATCAGTTACCGGTTGTTATTACGTGGAGACAGGGATTTTTTTTTTTTTTTTTTTGTACACCAGCCTTCACAGTGAAACTCATCATCAGTATTTCACAAATTTGATAATAATTTGTTATGAGTTATGACAACTCATAACAACTTGATACATCATTACAACTTGATAGCATGAGCTACGAGTATATTCTCATTAAGTTGTGGTTGTTTATTTCTCCTCCAATTATTTTTTTACAAGTTATTCTCGTTTGCTTATTATCATAAAATACATAAGTAATAGTATGATATGAAGATATTGAAGTTTCTTACCACACATAAATTGGCTGAGTACAATTAATTTAATAATCAAAAGCAAAAACATTCTGTATTCAAGAATATAATGATTTCATTATGGATAATCTTTGAAAACAAATATTTTCATAAAATATTTATTTAATATTTTTTCTCGGCCACTGAATTTTATCTTAGGGAAATCAGAATTTCAGCGCTTTTTTTTATTTCAATTATTTTAGTTAATCTAAATTAGTAATAAGCTCACGTGTTAGTAGGTTTCGAGCCACGGACATGTTTTCGAAAATTACATAACTTATGTTAGAAAATATAAGACAACCTCCAAAATTTAATATTATCTGGTCATCGTGCAGTTGTTTTGTATATTTAAATGGTCTTCTCTTGCTTAGGAGAGTTGATCGCATAATATTTAGTTCAGTCTTTTCCGAGAAGTCAAAAGATGCTCTTAGCTGTAGATACCTTTCTCAAGGGGCGAGGAGTGAGAGAGAGACGACGCATACATCACGAGACTGTCTCCGCGTAAGTAACGACGGAACATACGGCATGCATGCATGTAGCAGTCAAAATGGCGTCACTGTCTAGCCATGCGTGCTCAGGCGAACTTTTAAAACGGCATTAACTGTCACAAAAGATGGGTTTTATGACTTTCTACTGTTTTGTTAAGAATTTGGAAATTTTTGGTACAAAACAGGATGGTGAGTTAGCTGTAACGAGCACGCACATTAGGAAAGAAACCAAGAGTCTTTTTATGCATTTTCCCAAAAAATAGCGAACAGGAATTCCCCACTATGAAGAAGAGGGGAGAGACAAGACCGCATTGAGAATGCAGTGTGCATTTCTTGGATCGCTAAACTTATAAAAAAGGAAATGGAGAATGAAACGAGTGACAATTACACTTACTTTCCTACAGTTCCGTAATATCTTAACTAGATGCTGGTCTAAAGCAGATTTATTGCGCATCGAATCAGAGCGAATACAGTAATTATTATCGATTGTATAGCGCAGTATAATGTTTCTTCTGCGCACAGACTTGTCCCTGAACCGATATTTCCTGTTCTTTTGAATTTGAATTTATGAAGGAAAGGAGTGAAATGTAAAAACAATGTTTTTATTGATTTATTGTATACTAAGTTGTTTGAATTAAACTAGGGAAGTTTAATCCCGATAAGTTGAACTGAGACATAAACATGTAGAAAATAAATTTCGAGGAAGCGATATTTCATCGCCTCATCACCTAAAAATGACAACAGTAGCACTTACTTCACTTAATCAGTTAGAACGATGATATTGTTTTTTTTTTTTTTTTGTTTATAAAATGATTCTCTCGTTTTTAATCTAAAACTGAAGAAGCGATAACGTCTTAAATCGATTATATATACAAAATCATAAGTACCGTTGTGTGCATGTGCACCATAATTTCCTCGTGGCGAACTGAAATAGAAATTTTTTAAGTTTAAATATCAATTAATGATATGTTCGTGATATTAGTATGCTACACTAAGAAGTGTTTTCATTTATTTATTTTTAATAAGAGTCTTGTGGATTTATTCTTTCCTCGATAAGAATGATAAATATTCATAACAGATTCATGAAAATTAAAACGACTGTCATTTAAAATGAAACGAGTACGCCTTATTTAGAGTTTCCGAACATAATACTGATAAGAAAAAAAAAAAAATCGTTTTCTAAGTGTTATGTTTCAAAACTACACTTTACAGTTTTCCCGCCATCTGAAATCAGTAACACATGACCGCTCATTAAAGATTTGTTCACTCTATTCGCGCGTAGCCCGCAATTTAGTTCTGCAATAATTAAGTAGACAAAAAATATGATGTATGCTCTCATCTAAAATTGACAGTGGCAGAAGGTGAGAATATGCCGAGAGGAAGAAAAGTACACGTAGGGTAATCATGACCCTAATTACGCAGGTAAAAAATAGTGGGCGTGGCTCTGTGGCAATTAGCGATCGCGAGAGATAACGGCAGGGAGGACAACTGTAGATCTTCTTAGATAAGAAAACAATTATAGATCCTGTTACTGTTAGATATAGAAACAAATGATCTAGGTTGATGGAGTAAAATTTAGGCCAATAGGTAGGATATGTAAGTAGACTAAAGATTTATGAATGAAATGTATAGGGTGGTGAGAGAATTAATATATTCAAATTTTTATCTAAACACATCTTTTACGGCAGAAAGATTTAAATAAGCTTTAAACCCTTCTTTTATGAAAGGGGGAAAAAAGAATTATTTTCTGTATGAAATTTACGCTTTTTAGTCAACCACGCTGTTTCACTTCATATTTCTTAGGGAGTAGGTGTTCATATTCTTTTTCGTTATTTGAGTAGAAATAACCAAAGTCGTTAGATATATTCAAAACTGTGGCGACTACCTGACTTTGTGCTTCCATGGATCTTCGCAAAATCCAATTTATACATTAGATTTATTTTCATTAAAAATTATTTAAAGCATAATATCACAGTTACGGGTTATGCCAAACACTGATGGCCATAAACAAGCTTGTTTCATTCTTTGAAAAAACTATTTCTTCATTAAATTATGCATTACGATAAACATACAACTAGTATATATTGAATTTATATGTATATTGAATTTTTGATGTAGTTTTACGCCTAAATATACTTGTGTTAGAAAATTTAATTTGGGAAATGAAAAATCAATTTTCTCGTAATAAATTTATAAAAATGTACCAATTTTATTAGCAACAATAATCGAACTACAGATTCTAGGTTTAGCTGAAAAGTTCTACGAAAATCAGCCGTTGTTCCAAGTTCGTTGTAAAGTGATCACTAATTACATATATAGACCTCTATATTAATATGAAAATGCTATATACAATGGTTTTTTATTGCAAAAAATGATTTTTATCAGCAAACTAAAATTATTTTTCTTTGAACTAAACTCTAAACGTGTTTAGTTCAAATGTTAAAAACTTTAAAGGCCCATTTTAAGATGAAAACTGCTCAGGTTGCGGAGAAAAGCTATAGAAACATTCACGCTACTAATATATTTCGAAGTTATTTCGAATGAATAAGAATGTTGCACAGTCACACTCTTGTGACTGCGCAACATTCTTATTCATTACTCTCTGTAGTGAATCTAATGTATTTTGTGCGCATAAAAACATGCACACAAGAAAAACTGTGCATCAGCAGAGTGGAAATCTCCGCTATATCTAGTCAGTAAACTAGAACAAACCAAAACTCCCTTTCTTTGCAATATTCCGCCATTTTCCTGGCGCCTTCATGAAACTCAATTCCTACACGAAAAGGTTATATGTAATCAAATCATGTATATACCCTGTACGAATCTAAGTAAATAATCATAAGCATTTTAATCATATTTCGCATTACGCATGCAACCTAATTAATAAACAACTCTGGTGTATGCCTTATTTATTAACGTTAATTTAATTTAGTAGTTTGCTTTATGCTCTTCATATTTATGATTGAAATTTTCACATATTTTAGTATCTTGAGACGAAAGATCGGTGTTCGGTTATCAGATACTGTACTGTGTTAGTATTTATTGTTATTGCCTTGCTACTGTTCTATGAGATAAAAGTAACCATTGTAAGGGCGATCTAGATGGTAATTCCGTACTTTCAAATCAAGATTAATTTATGACTTAGTTCTAAATTAGTGTTTTAGCGATATTTTGCCTGTAGCCACTTATTACTACTACTGTTATGCGTACAACTGACTAAAGAATTTGGTTAATACCGTGTTTTTAATGTCGTTCAATAGCTTGATCATACCTTAGAAATAGAAATTTACTCTGACAATAAACGAATTATATAGCACGTACAGAAAGGTACTGAACTGACCTCGGTTTCTAAACTATTGCACAATTTCTTCTACAAAACTGGTAAACGTTATGTATAAAACACTAAAACTAGTATAAAAATGCGTTGAATGTATGGCAATTGTCCGTGGTTATGCGACACTTTCAGCCCACATGAGCAAGAACTTTGAACAAGCTATTTACATATGTAATTTTTTTTTTATCTTACTTTATGTATGTGACTAAGTAAGTGAAGCACATTGATATACTATATTTAGATTTGTCACTGTTATATAAACATAATCATTTGACTGTATTACTGCATCTCTCTCTCTCTCTCTCTCTCTCGTAAATTGGTACAGTGGATGTCTTTTTGTTTCTTTTATGTATGTTTTTATTTTGATACTGTTGGGTTTGTGTTGCTTCCACTTTATTATTTCAATTTAATATTTTACTTGTTGTGAAGCTGCTGCTACTGTACGCGTTCACATGAATTTCACGGATTTATTTTTACGCCCCCCCCCCGAATTCATTAAAAAAATTCACATAGTTTTATTTTTATGCAGGTAGGTGTTCATAATCGTGTAGTTTATATTATTTGAGTCAAAGGAAAGTATCCTAGCGTAGGGCTGTAAAAGTGCTAAGTTCGCTACTGAGTCCAGGGTATAAGATTCTACTCATTACTATTCTACTCCTGAAAAATAGTTCTTTTCCCTTTAGTATACACGTGCATGACTACAATATACCGATTTACCACCAATATATTGCTCGCCGTTTCTCTTCGCAACGAGTCTTCGCGCAGAGCAGTGCTATTTATTATATTCCCATTAGCAATGCCTAATTTCCACCAGATTTCGTTCGATATCGTGCTTATACGTAATTTTCTGACACTGTATATAGAAAGTGATGATGAACTGTATACCAGTTTACCATCTAATATTTACTTAGTGGAAATAGACAAAATTTAGATAAAGAAATCATAATAAAATTATTACAATATTATGATTGCATATGTTGAATATAATGTGTAATATATTAGGGGTAGAAAGGTGTTATGCTGATTATTCAGCGGAGACCCTCCAGCTTTTGGATACTTTTTTTTAGACTTGCAGCTCTTAATTATCCTTATAAAATTTACTAACTTTCTATCCTAACGAAGTATATTTTTATTATTTACCCAATATATATATATATATATATATATATATCATAATATTAACTATATAAATTGCGAGATTATCTCGCAATTTATATAGTTTTTTTTTTGAGAGATTACCTCGATTTAGCTCACCCATAAGCTAATCCCATGCGCAATTGCTGACCCACGAGCAATGGGCGAGCTAAAGCAATCGTAGGATATTTTCCGTTGATCTGATTTTGATATGTGAGAAGGCGACTAAAACGTATCTGATCTTTAAAAAAATATATCACATATTTTCACATATTTTAGCATTTTGAGACGAAAGATCGGTGTTCGGTTATCAGATACTGTGTTAGTATTTATTGTTATTGCCTTGCTACTGTTCTATGAGATAGCAGTAACCATTGTAAGGGCCATCTAAATCGTATTTTGGGATCAAATTGTTATAAACTTCATTTATACGGAAACCTATACAGCCACATTAGTTTTTTTTTCACTCATTTTCTGCGATCATCCTAAGGGAACGCGGCTCTTTGGAAGAATCAAAAATTAATTTATAAACTTTGTTGGAAATTAACAGATATTGCTTAGAGTTTTTTCTGGTGAAATGCGCATCAAATAAAGAAGTATCGGAATAATGTGGCTTCTAATTTTGGGATCAGAACTTAAATTTGATTCAAAATGTATAAGCTTAAATTAGAAGCATGAGAATTATAAATAGTTCTAATTATTGTTTTGAACGCAACACCCCTACCTCTTCAAAGGGTTGCACCCGGCATTTTGAAGACCACGGTTCTTAGGTGAATTGAGTTGACGAATTCTCTTTATAGAGAGGAAAAGTTACAAACCTTATAGATAGGATAAAAAGTCTATTTTATTTTTTATATTTTCATCTTTATTTTAATAGTTGTTGTAACTTATCAATGCAGAACATAGCAGAATCAACAATTTTTAATGGTAACGTTAATTTGTGATTAAAAACAATGTTTGTTGTGCAATTTGACTGGTATCAGAAAAATACCTTGTAACAGCAAATACATCTATTTTTGTGCATATTTGTATATAGGATAGTTAAAAAAAAAAAAAAAAAAGGTTTAGACGTTTTCCTTCGACACTTATGACTTGAATCAGCGTGGTATATTATTGAACTTTCATAAACTGGCATTCTGTTCCCTGTAGTGCCTAGAAGTGCTGCAGGGAAACTATTCACCAAGTCTGTAGGGGACTACTCGTTCTTTGTGAAAAACACGGCATGACGCCCACATTGTTATAGGGCGTCTGACGTCACCCTCCTTGTCTTTTCACGCATAGAGTTTGCTGTGATTATACCACGTGACAGAGGTCATTGACGTCTCCAGTATTTCGAGGGGCATGGTCTAGCTATGAAACCAATGGGATGCATGGACCAGTATGAGAGCTCATGTTTAGCGTTTCTCTCTGTCTCTCTGTGTACCATTCAGGCACTTCATGTTAATATTTAGATTTGACTTGCTCATTTATCGCGAATTAGTATGGAATTCTATTTGTTTCGAAACCCCGATATGGAAAAATTGTTTTGGATATATTTTTTTTTTATTAGTAACTTTAATTTGGCCCATTTTTGACAATTAACATGCTAATTAGATGATTTTAGACACTATCTACTTACAAAAAGTTTGTTTTTGACGAAACTAATTTGACTGGTGTCAGAAAAAATGTTGTTTCGCTGTAAATCAGTTTTCGAAATCCAGAGAAAATACCATACACCTTACTCTTTTTGTAACCCGCACAGCGAAGTATATTGGTGTCAGGTGTAGTAAGGTGGATCTGATAGCCATAATACTGACTCACCTCCTCCGTACTAGCACGGAAGGTCTCGTTCAGATACCCTAACGTTCAGTTATTATTAAGAAAGAGCGTCGCCTTTCTGAAATATTAGTGTTCAAGCAGATGCATCTTGGCAGTACATATACTTTCATATGTACGTTCTTGCCTATATCTTCATGCGTACATTCTTACCATATGGGGAAAAATATATCATTTTCTATGGAATAAGTTCTTAAATTTGTCCAGTACAGTGGTTGTATAATGATTCGATTGGATCACTGGTATTCGGTGTTTAAATGAACTAGCCTACAGTTTATTCTTTGAAATTTTCGCTACGCAAGCGTAAATATCGTACGCTGTGCTGAATAGTTAACGTAAAAATTCATGCACATTGCACATAGTTTAGTCTTTCTGAGAAATAAATTCTCCGCATTTCTCTCTCTACGAGTTGCAATGAACTCGGTGACGAAAGTAATCGTTTTTTGTCATTACTTATTTTATATTTGTGATTTCTCATCTTTTTTGTTCAACACCTCAGATCAGCACTGTTCTTATGCTAAAAATGTATAGATATTACTTTTATTTGAAATCAGTGAAATTTTATTTTAGATATTTAATTTTGTTTATTATGTTACTCGTAAAAATAACATATAGGCTCCTTTCATAGCACCTCATATTCCATATACATTTCCGGCCAAAATATTTAAATGCATACTCCATTTGCATGATACAAATCAAAGAATATATTCAGATCCAGGAAAACTACACGATATGATCATATGTCAACCTTGATGAGTTAAATAACCCCAGCATAGCCAACAACCAAAACTCGGAATCCAGATGGACAAAACATATTATTTAACCAAATTCCAAAAAGGACTTGTTATTACTGCACTACATGATTAGACTATTGATGACTAAGACGTCCTAAGAATGACTGCATAAAAATTAATAATGATATTTATATTTATAAATTATGACCGGACACAGCTATACAGCGGTGTCCGGTCAAAGCTGTAATCATTTTAGACATCTGAACAACTTCTACCTCTGTGCCAAACCCAAATCTTTATATGGTTTATTTTCCGACATCTCCGATTTCCCAATCCAAAATCTTTCTACAAATCCTCTAACCCATCCGCAAGAGAGAAATCAGGTTAATAAAATGATCCTTCTCATACAAATTCTCTTCACTTCCTGTCAAGTAGGCATTCAATTTCTTTTGATTTAGTAGTTGTAATTCTATCTCTTTTTAAACTTGTCATACCAAGCGTATCATGCATTCTTAGCTCAATTTCTTCAGACTTACCGAACTAACTTTTATTTTGTTTCATTATTTATTTTATTTGTTTCTGTTCTTATCTGTAGCAAATTTCGATGTTACGTATTTCGTAAAAATCACGACCTATACAATTTCAAGTTTCATGTTTTCAAATTTTAAATTCATGTTTTTACTCGTTTTACAGTCCTCAACTCATCCACTATATTACCGTGGCTTTTGACAACCGATAGTGTTTGGGATCACGATAAAACAAAAGCTGTTCTCTTCTAACTCCACTACGAATGTGCCCTTCTCTAGTTATTCTACTTCCGTTCTTTAGAACGGAAGTTGAATAACTAGAGGACAGTCTTGACCGCGAGTAACTCCTGGCCATGCCACCGTGATGACTATTATTGTTTCTAGTACTTGTACCGTACTTAGCCACAATAAAGAAATTTTATTTTTAATTTATAAAATCATATGTAATCGATTTTTTAAACTTGTGCCATGAAATATCCAATTATGCACAGCGATAGACCATGTTTTGTGTTTTTAATAGTATTATTACTAGCCATATAGGGCAAAGAAGCCACAGGCTTTTGCTGAACTAGCTAAAGGGGGGGGAAGAGAAAAGTCTTTGTGAGGAGTTCTGTGAGGAGGAAAGTTATGCGCTTCCCTTCTCACATAAGTAACTAT
Organism: Mastigoproctus giganteus; assembly: GCF_048544385.1. Lineage (NCBI taxonomy): Eukaryota > Metazoa > Arthropoda > Arachnida > Uropygi > Thelyphonidae > Mastigoproctus > Mastigoproctus giganteus. The sequence continues at coordinate 92,929,535 of NC_143586.1, read as the reverse complement.
CCAGTTGACCTTTGAATTTCATCCTCAGCTACCTGGGGAGGCAATTTTCTTCCAGTATTCAATGATTCGTTGACTAAAAGAAAAACTTCCTACAATCTAGTGTATATCTCTTCCCCTGTCATTTGAATATGGCCCCTAGTTATGAAATTCTTTATAACAGTGAAAATTCCGCCTTCAATATCATATTACCAACTCCTCTTCAAGCCTTAGGAACCTTAATCAGATCCCTTTTAAGGTGTCCGGTTGCCAACCTCCGAAGTCTTTCATCAATTTGCCGATTTCAGCATGTGAGTTGCCCGTCTAGGGCCCTTTCAAGAAGCGCAATGTCTTTTTTTTTTCCATACTTGGACACAATATTCCAAACGCAGCCTTACAAATCACTTCATCATGATTTTGCTGCAGCAACCGCATTATCTCTGTGAGGATAAAAGAAGTCTGTTACTATAAACAACCCAGTATTTAAAGTTAATAAAGTCCAAAAGATGTAACGAAACTAGGCTTTTGCTGCCTAGCAAAAAATATCTTTGTCTGTACAACCTGTATCCCTTTTATCATGCTCTTCCCACTGCTATACTGTGCTGATCCAGTTGCACCTTGAATTTTAACCGACTGTCAACCTCAACCACCCAGAAAGGCAGTTATTCCAGTGATCGAGAGCACGCTGACCAAACGTAAACTTCCTAAGGTCTAGTATATTAGTTTTCCCCCATTGTTATGATTGCTTACTTGGAGAATATGGAGATAATGGGCAGGGCCGCGTTAATGTTACGGCCAAACAGGCCATGGTCGGGGGCCTCATCCGAAGAGGGGACATCATTTTCAGTGTAAATATTTTCTAAAGTAGTGATAAAAATTTCTAATAATAATAATAATAAACCAAGAAAACGTGTAATATAAAAGCATATTTAACGTAACTTGTTAAGCGTTTAAATTTTATTCTTATACCTTTTTATTGTACAATAAATAAGTTAAAGTTGTTTTATTAGTACTTTATTTTTCAAATCAAAAAACATAAAACATTTTTGACCTCTTATTTTACATTTTTATCAAGGAATTATTCACAATATAAATATAAAAACCTATGTAGTATTTGTATTTATACGTATGTGTAATATATATATATATATTAAAGTGGCCTCAAAATTTTATATGGCCGTGGGACTATTTCATCCTTAATCCGGCGCTGATAATGGGAGAAAAAATTTGGGAAAATACAACGGTAAGGGGAAATACTGGTGTTTTAAGGGTATATGTGCATAAAATAACAAACTTTAATTGTATATAAATGTTGTCATAATTTCATTATAAATACATATTAAATATGCTACAGTTGATCCGATTCTGGTCTTCCCTATTCTTTTTGTTGTGTTACTTTATGCAATGACAATGAAATTTGCCTTGTATGTCACTATTGGAACATAAAATAATAAAATTAGTAAAAAATATGTGCCTTACAGTTTGGCGCGAATAAAAAAATGTAGTTTATTCATTGTAGCTTACTATGCAGTAAAGTGGAATTGAGAAAAAGAGCTTGCTTATTCATACCAAGTTATTCTTACTTTAGAAAACTAAAAGTTGATCAAGTGTCCAGGGTTTTTTTTTTTTTTTTTTTTTGTGTGGGTTCTAGTGATAAGGTGATAAAGTCAGCCTTCCGTTTTGTGTGGCTGACTTATTAGTATTTTATTATTTGAATACCAAAATTTAAGTTTGAGATTTGGAGTTATTCTTACTTGCTAAAGTTTTCAACCAGCTTCAAGGTGCTTCAAAATGATAAGTTAAACTATGATAAAATTTCTTTGGAGTGATACATATCACTTGGAATGTAAAAAAAAAAAAAAGTGGGGGGAAGAAAAAGAAATGAAGGAAGCAAAATTTTGTGCTATGTGTCACAGCTTTTCTAAAGCTTAAATCATTTTTTTACCCTGTATTTCTGTACAAAGTGGTGGCTACATCACATGCCATTTTATATAAAAGGTAGTATTAAAGGTAATAAATAAAAGGTAGTATTGGCTACGTCAATACTACCTTTTATTTATTTATTTTTAAGTGCTGAACAAACTACCTTATCGCATGAATAACAACGCTAGAGGTTTGAACATAAAAGTAAATTTTTTTATTGGTAAATTTCTTAAGCATAGCATAACGTAACATACTTTTGTAATCGCTTATGTACAAACACAAGTTGTGCAGTGGATGGATTTAAGTTGTGTCCGCAAACAACAGCGCAGCTTCGAGATAACATGTTTGCGTCCGTTGTCCGAATCCGATGATCTGAGAAATTTATTGAGGCCTTTTCAATCGAGTGAATTAGCCTAATCGGATAAATTAGCCGATTCCAAGTGAAGGGCGGTTCTTAGTTATCTTTGATTTTTCATCTCACACAAAAACAAGCAATCAAACACTGTATAACTGATATCTCATGCTATGCGTTTTGGCGCTAATCCAAAACAATCTTAACCCCATTCTGTACTTTAACATGTCAAAATCTTGTAAAGATGAAAGAAAAATGCTTTTTAAAAGGCATGTAATCTACTTTGGTAGCGTACATAAATATTAGATAGAATTCAAATAGAAGATGCTCTTAGGCAATTTTAAATTCTTAAAAAAAAACCAGATGTTGAAATGATTAAATATTTCTGTGGCATTCCACTGGAATTGTGAGAAATGCTCTAACTACAATCAAGCAACGTTGCTGTATGTTAATCTGTTCTGAAAATATTCTGAAATCTTCAGCTAAAATTAGAGTAACACTGCATCTAGATTTCGGGATGCAAAGTTGGCATGACACAATTCCGTATATATATTCTCGATAGCTGTTCAAGCTACGGTTATGAAATGTACGGTTTTCGTTTTAACTAAAAATGGATCCGAATATACTTCTGGGAAAGAGAAGGAGACCAAATATGGCACAATAGTCAACAAGAAGTAAGACTGGTTGTTTAAAAAAGGATTAAAATAGCAGCCTCACTATTGAAAGCGTGTTTAATGAGAATTAAACACCCAAAAATGCCAAAAAAACTTTGGGAGCAATGTTATTTATATGAGCCGATGAATGAGGGTCATGTGTTGTGGTAATGCCAAGATCTCTGAAGTCCCTTGTACGTACTTGTAATTAAAGACGTTGTTTTCACTGACTCAGTGTGAGATGAACTTGTGACAAGGCTCTTGCGCTTCAGAAATTGAATCGATAACACTGTAGACATCAAGGTTATAGCAAACATTTGCCATCTGATATAGGAAGTTTGCATTGTCATTGAAGTGTATGATGAACAGTAGAGGGCCCAGAGGAGAGCCCTGTGGCACCCTTCAAGAAAAAGAAAAAGTGAAGGATGCCCCCCCCCCTTCCAGAACAATATTTGCTGACCTGTTTTTTATCAAGCTGCTCGTCTCTGTAGAGGAGGTGAGTTTTAAAAGTTACAAAAGTTACAATGGTCATTTTGGTAGATATCCTACCAAAACGACCATTTTTTTTTGCTTCACTTGTTCCTTTTCAAGCCATTGTAATTATTAGAATGTAGTTTTAAACAACAAGGTCTTTGAAAAATTGAATTTTCTGGTAATCTATTTCATTTACAAATTTTGAAACTAGAATAGGAGAGGTGACTGTACAGAAAGGTTAGAAACGCCTAACTTAAATCATACCCTTTTCGGTCTTGGAGAACTGCAAATACCCATGGTACTTTGTCATAGGAAATAAATAACTGTAGCTTTTGGGATGATTGTTACAAAAACTTCCGGACTCCCTAAGTTAATTGATCGTAATGAAAATTAAATTAACTTATTTCATTTTAAAAGTTACAAAACGTCAATTTATTCAAAATATCATTACTTTTTCCCTTTGGGGATTATAGTGATATTATGTTTCCAGCTGCGACCGTTGAGATCGTTTATTTAGGTGGTAGACGACTTTCATCAACCGGTGAAATACCACCACTGCTTATTGGAGGCTTGAAGTGGTGAAACCCATGTTTAGACTCTAGAGCAAAGTTTCCGGCATGCCCCCCTCCCCCCATACTTCTAAAAAAGAGATCGTTTATTTAGGGGCACCCTGCAAGATATAGATAAAATGTCAGTTTTATAATGTCAATTATAAAATGTCAAGATAAAGATAAAATGCACAGTGTTTTAAAATAAATGTAATGATATAAAATGCAATAAGGGTTGGTGCAATTTGTTAAAGTTTTTTTGTACTGTAAATATGCAGCGCTTTATTTTTAGATCGGTATACCATAATAAATAAAATTTTATGTTATACTGAATTATTTATGAATATATTTTATAAATTCATTTTAAATAAAATAAATAATTTTATTTAAATTATTTATAAATAATAAATAATATAAAATTTTCGTTTATGCTCCTGGATAAACTTGGAAGAGTTTGCACGATAGTGACAACCTTGTTTCGTAGTTTCATATGTGGATTCGGGCATGCGGCCTGTGTGCATTAACTCTGTACTTTTACAACGACCAGTCGGTTACAGTTGTACCCGAAAACAGTCAAATAATAGTCCATGCTTTTATTAGCCTATCATAATAATTAGCAACAAATCTTGTTGCAGTATCCTTGCTACTAATGAATAGTTATTAAAAAAAAAAAAAAAACCTAGTTTTAATGACAACATGCTTGTACTGTTACAGGATGTCAGTATGTCGTTATTACTGCAACTGTACAACAAATGAGTTCCAATGGTAAAATATGTAAGTGTAATAACACTGCAGTAGAACCTCGCAGTTCTCAGGGATCACACTTCTGAAGATGTCCACGAATGAAACATAACTTATGCGAAAAGGGTGGTTAGGTTTTCGTTTCGCAATATATTTTGTATAAAATATATTTTTTAATACTGTATTAACAAACTATCGTCCAAAAGGAATTGAAAATCTCATCTCTGGGAATTAATGAGTAACTCCAGAGCTCCAAACAGACAGCAGGTGCCCGTTAAAAGTAGAATATACAAGGCAAGCATCTTCAATTACAGAGTTTCAAGTTGTGAATTATTGCGAGGGAAGTGGGTTTCTTGAAGTCTTAAAAGTTATAGTTCAAATTTCTCGATATTTATTGTTATTATTGTCGCCAGCTGTAAACTATGTTAATTGCTACTTGTAAATATGTTTCGTAATTTGGGCGTTTGACAGCTTTATAAATTTTATCACACCCTGGTGTCCAAAGAACGAATCTGGAGAATGAAGCCACTCTTGTAAATACTGAACAGAAATGGTTCTAGAATGGATTCCTGAGGAACACCAGTTACTAAGATGAAAGATCTTGAGGTTGTATCTCTAAGAATTATTTGTTAGTTCTATTTGTTATATATAACCAATTCAGCAAAGGATCCTAATTTCCATGCAGAGTTTCTGAAGAATTTCTGGTATTCTCTGGTAAACGAACAAGCTGTAGAGGTTATTAGTAGTCGCAAAAGCCTCGGCATCTCGACCAGCTGTAGTTAAGAACATTAAAATCACCGAGGAAATTTACCTTACTGTTAGGAAAGTTAGACTGAAGAAAGTCGAATTTCAAAGAAATGAAGTCAGAGTTCCGAGTGACTAGTAGAGTGGATCAAAAATCAGCAAGAGGAGATCAAAAAGGGCATATTCCCAATTAGGAAGCTTCTGACAAGGAATATCTTAAAACGAAAGGAATCATATAGCGAATAATTTGGGCAACTGAGATTAATAGTGCTTGACGCAACTGATAATTGAGACTCTCTCAGAAAAAGTAAGTAGCAGACTTTAGGTGGAAATTGACATTGTTGAGATTGGAACTGAGACCACTTATAATTTGTGAAATAGTGAGGAAATGTTTAGAGGTTTAGATGTTTTCGCAGATAAAGTTGTATTCCTGATGCAGTCAGTAGATAAAGAATAAAAGTAAAGGGGAAGACATGTATGAATTAAATTTTTGGATATGGCTTACACACAACAATAAATATCCAGTTCCTTCACATAGCGTGTCTTCAACAGTGCCTCCTGCATTGCACTATTCAGGATTCTTCTAATCACTAGTTGGCAGGCAGAGTAGAGGCGTCAAGATTATATACTAACTAGCTGATCCGATGCGTCGCCCTCGTGGTTTGCACAGTTGGTATAATCACAGTCTTCCCCATACCGGGTGTCAAAGACCTGAATTCAAATCCCGTCAGTGACGCGAAGAATAAGAATTTTTATCGGTCTTTTCCACAACGTAGCTGAGTTAGTCGGTCTCAGACGAGGGTAGCATGTTTTTTCTTCCGGAAACTCGGGGTTTTTCGTCCATCAAACAGCAAATTGACCACAGAACAGGCGAAATTTCCAGACAAATTATATTCGGCGCAATATGGCCTAAGTCGCTGATGCACCTAAAACCCAACAACAACCTTCCTCCATCCGATGCATCGTAGTTACGAATAGGTTCGGTAAGCCGTCAAGCGTCTAAAACAGCTTTCACAGATTGATGGTCCATCGCTTGACGGCTTAGTACAAAGTATGGTGCCGTTTGACCATCAACATACTTTGTACTTTGTACTAAGCCGTCAAGCGATGGACCATCAATCTGTGAAAGCTGTTTTAGAACTTGGATCTCGCTATGATGCCGATCATAACCTCCAGAGACATCACTCATACTGCATAATACGAGGGATTTCCGAAAAGTAAGGTAACACTTTTTTTTTTTAATAATGGTGAAAGGGAATGAGATGAAATGCGATGGACAGATAGACTCGTTAATAACCTTTAAAAAGACCGTCAATGCAGTGTTGTGGTACTGTCGCCTCACAGCAGATTCCAGTTGAAAAATGGCGGATACCGTGCGAGTGTGATCCAAAACAGGTTTTCGTGAAGTTATTCGCTTTATGCAAGCAAAAGGATTTTCACCAAGTAACATTCATCGTGAACTGGTTGATTGTGTATGGCGAATAGGTGATGACAAAGAAGCAGGTGTGTTTTGGGTGCAATGAATTTAAAGCGGGCAGTGTTGACATTGAAGATCGACATCGGGCGGGCAAGCCTTCATCGAGAAAGACAGAAGACAACATTTTGCGCATTAAGGGCGTCGTTCTTGAAAACAGGCGAGTGAAATTGCACAAATAGCGAACGTGAGTAAGTCGACTGTTCACGATGTCCTTAGCTTTCGAAAGATGTGCTGCCGCTGGGTGCCCCGACAATTGTCAGAGGAAGACAAAGCAAAATGTATGGGGATGTGTCTGGAGAACTGTTGCGATACAGCGACGAAGGAGAGGATTTTCTCGCTCGCATAGTCACAGCAGACGAAACGTGGGTTCATCACTTTACCGCAGAGAGCAAACAAGAGTTCATGACCTGGAAACATCCCCAATCTCCTGTGCGCAAAATATTCAAAACTGTTCCAAGTATTCGAAAAGTCATGGCCACTGTGTTCATGGATCGCAAAGGCGTTATGTTGGTGGATTTCTTGCCGAAGGGAGGAACAATCAATGCACAGCTTTACTGTGACAGAGACGTCACTCATACTGCATAATACGAGGGATTTCCGAAAAGTAAGGTAACACATTTTTTTTTTCTTAATAATGGTGAAAGGGAATGAGATGAAATGCGATGGACAGATAGACCAGTTAATAACCTTCAAAAAGACCGTCAGTGCAGTGTTGTGGTACTGTCGCCTCACAGCAGATTCCAGTTGAAAAATGGCGAATACCGTGCGAGTGTGGTCCAAAACAGGTTTTCGTGAAGTTATTCGCTTTATGCAAGCAAAAGGGTCTTCACCAAGTAACATCCAATCTCCAGTTTCCAGGACAAGCGGCGTGATTTTGTTGCACGACAACTCCACATACTTCCCACACCACTCCTGAGTGGTTGCACCGTAATCTCTCTCACATTCCCCCTACAGCCCAGACAGCGCCTTCAGACTTCCATTTGTTTGGCCCTCTGAAAAAACACCTTTCAGGAAAACATTTCACCACGGATGAGGAAGTTCATCAGGCGTTGCGATGTTGGTTAATGCGTGTGGGCAATGGACTTCTTCAGTACTGATAATGATAAACTGATTGATCGTTGGGACAAGTGCATCAATAAAACTGGAGATTTTGTGGAGATTTGTTTGTTAGTTATTTGGTTTTTAGGAGCATTAGCAACTAAGGCCATATTGCTCCGGGAAAATGCGGTGGTCATTCCCTGACCTTTCCGCATCCTCCGTATATGGTGGTGACGGGCTCGAACCCCGGTCTAATCAAGTAGCATGTGCTAGGCACTGCTGCTCCTTCCCACCTGGCTACTGAGGCGCCTATTTTGTGGAGAAGTAGTGCATGTTCACTTATTTCTTGGTGTGTAATTTCAACTTCATATTATTAAACATCATCGAGAGAAAAAAATGTGTTACTTTACTTTTCGGAAACCCCTCGTAGAAGAGAGGGTACTTTCTGGAAAGTTTCTTTGCTTTCACCACTTTAAGCGTTCAAGAAAAATAGTGGTAGTATTGCATCGGATGAGAATAAGCTACTACATAACGTTGTCTGGTGACACAGGGTTGTCATGCATCTGTGTGATGTGGACGCCACACCTCAACTTCTATTATGTTGCTTCACAACTGGGTAGCCACCTCCAGTATACTCTCTACAGTGGTTCAGGCCACAGATATGGGGGGGAGTATACAGTTTCAATGATGTAGTGAATAATTTGAGTGAAATATGAGTTAGGATATTTTAACTTCAATTTTAGATCAGAGGAATGTCACCTGGTCCAACTGTTGACAGCATAAATATTTCAGTGATGAAGATACCTGTGAATATTTGTTAAATGGTTGTTATATATTTTTAATGTATAATGTATAATTTTTAATATATTTTTTATATATAATGGTTGTTATATATTTTGCGAGCCATTTTGACAAATATTTGTTAAATATTTGTCAAAATGGCTCGCAAAATCTCAGCTATATCCTGAGGATTTTCGATATATTCATTTGAATATGAACGTATCGAAAACTGTCCATAACATTGAGTAAAAGTTGCGCGATGACAAGGTACTTTTTATTTATATACGCTACGTCTTATTGAATAAGCGATACGTAAATTATTTATTATTTCTTGTATTTCTTTCCTTAATTCTTTGCATCTTCAAATTACTTGGATTTGCTTACTTTTAATATTTATGTAGTTCAGCCTTAAGTTTTATTTTCTGTTTTAAAGTCTCATTTATATCAGCACAAAAATTATGATTTCTGATATTGGTTCATGGAAATAATCATTCGTAAGTGCTTGCAAATTAAGTCGAATTTTCTATACACATCATTAATGTCGAGCGATTCATTAAATTTGCTTTCAGCTAAGGTGAGCTAGATCGGTTATTCTATCCTATTTTGCTTTATAGTAAACGGTTATCTATTTTTTTTTTCTTGTTGTTATTGCTTCGTGGTAAGAAAATTCCGACGATAAAGCCAATTGCTCAAATAGAAATTATTGATCAGCTAGGCGCCTCCGTAGCCAGGTGGGAAGGAGCAGCAGTGCGTAGCACACGCTTCTTGATTAGACCGGGGTTCGAGCCCGTCACCACCAAATACGGAGGATGCGGAAAGGTCAGGGAGTGACCACCGCATATCCCGGAGCAATATGGCCTTAGTTGCTAACGTTCCTAAAAACCAAAAAAAAAAAAAAAAAAAAAAAAAACACACACAACAACTTGATGAGCTCATTCGAGAAAGTAAGTGCGATACTTTCTTGAAGGTTGATTAATGTGTTATGTGTAGTGATAACTGTTCGTGATATTTAAGAATTTTCGTGTTAATTTTGATTGCTCATTTATTTACCATTAGTGGTGTTAATGATGAAATATTACTGACTGGTGTGCCCAGCCTTTTCTCTAGTAGCTGTAGTGATACTGCGTTGATAGATGGAGGAATATATCACAAAATAATTATAAGTACTATTTTCTTTTTTAAGAGCTGATGCTCTTAAAAAAGAAAAGAAAAGATTTTAAAACAAAGACCATATTGCTTCGTGTATTCTATCTGTAAATTTGTGTGTTCTGTGGTCGATTTTCTGTTTCCTGGAGAAAAACCGTGCTATCCTCGCCTGAGCCCGACTAACTCAGCCATGGTGTGAAAAAGGCCCATAACAATTCTTCACATCATCAACGGGACTCGAACTCAAGTCTTTTCCACCTGGTGTGGAGAGGTCATCGATTCTACCAACTGTGCTACCCACAAGGGCAAGTACTTTATTTGAAAATGCAAACTATCCAATATGTCGGACTCACCACATCTATCTTAATACACAATCTAAAAAATAGCTGCACCTCTTCTAGATTCACAATCTTTTCTTAGAACTTTAAGTGATTAGTTCAGGGCCTGATATATCTAGAAACTAACGCAATATCTAATCGTACTCTTTGTCTATCAGTATCAGTATTTGGGTGTGGTGAGTATGAGTATTCGAAATCAGTTTATGCCATCGTTATATTTCCTAAAAGGCCAATTTCCTTTCTATTCTGAAACACTTACCCTTCCAGTGTTTGGCAGAAAGAGGTAGAGACAACAGGGTTAAAAAGGGAAGAGAGGAAACAAAAAATATATATATATAATAAAGTACAAAGGTAACAGACACTCACACATTAACCAAGGGCACATCAGACACTATGTTTGCCCAAGACTGCGCTCGAAAGGTCTAAGTATAACGCTGGAACATACAATGGTCGCGTGCCAAACATACATTTGACATTCTAGAACCCAAAATTTAAATGAAAACATCAGTCTTCTACGGATTTGTCTTCTTTGTAGGGTATGGAAAAAACGACCCTGAACGAGGACAAGTTGACACCACGAAACGGAAAGTACGGGAAACTATTCTTAGTTTCTCTGGAGACTTTTAAAAGTGATGAGCCTGCCGACGCCAGCGATTCTGTTCTTTATATATATCTAGTCCCCTCTCCCCTAAAGTGGAGACATGCCCTGTAGAATTCAAAGAATAGACTGTTGTGGTGTAAGCATAGGGGGGCTGCTTTAAGAGAAAAACATCTAATGACAAAATGGACAATGGGAGCTATCCCTTTTCCATCTCATTCTCTAATTAAATTCCAAATGTTTTTGACTGCTTACGGCAGTCAATTACATCAATTACGATTACATTAAGGTAACGAAAACCACAGTTTATCTTTGAAAGCACACACTTTACATTTAATTGTCTTAAGTACAATATTCGTAAAACATCAAGGACTACTTCAGAATATTTTTATAATGCTTACTGTCTTGTAAAATCAGTGAAAAGATGCCCTTACAGAACTTATAATGGTGTATCTTTTATTATGAAACAGTCAGGAGTTGAGGTTGATATAATTAGGACTGCACCAATAATACAACCGAAAGTAGATAATTCGTGCAGATAATCAGACTGCTCAAAAAAAGCCGTGACTCGTTTATCTGAGGTATCCTAGACCGTTTCAGATAACCTAAAATAATTTTATTTCCTAAGTAATCTAATTTTAGCCCCAGTTCTTGCTAGCGTATGCAGAAATTTGATAAATATTTTACAGTAAAAAGGATTAACACTGCAAATATTAATTATGTGATACTTTCATAATTATTGTATGATAATTACAAAACGAAAATATTACAGAAAACTGAATATCGACGTACATTTAATGTTGTTTATGCATTATATATACGTAGAATATAAAGAAACCTTAAACTAGATTAAAAGTGTAAATGTACGAGTCCGACATATATATCAAAAAATAAAAATGAATAAAAACGTGAATGCATATGTCTAAAGAAACTAGTATGTGTCATCCATTTGAAGGTGGCAATTTATTATTTATTTATTTAGATGTGATGTTCTGCCGATTCTTTGAACATTGAAATCACTGCCAAATTGCCTTTTGACAGTTCGACGTAGCACTTTTTTACATAGCAGGGGCAGTTTCAAATCCACTGTCCCCTCATTTTTATTGCAAGAAGTGGTATCGAGTTTATTTATTTTTTTTTTTTCCCTTTTAACCTGGATACCTGGATTTTACTTCACACGCTTATGAGTCTGGATCGCAAATTTACAAGCACATACACTGGTGTTCAAAGAAAGTGCATCACCTAGGAATTTCATATTTCTAACCCTTTTTCGCGATGGTATGTTACATTAATGACTAGCATCACAAATAGAAATATAAACAAAAGATATTAATTAATAGTTAAGGCAAAGCTAAGTAACATTTGACAGGTGCTCTCAAAATATTCCAAAATGAGCATTTGCAACCTTTATACAACAGTTTTGGTAAAGACGACAGTTATGGCGGAAATGTTATTAGAAGCCCTCAGTTTGCTTCATTTTATCACTTTAAATGGAAAACAAAATGAAACGTTCACCAGGTGCAAACTAATATTTAGTTGAACCGCCTGTGGCCTTGATGACCGCAGCACACCGTCGAGGCATTGACAAGATCAACAATCTGAAGATAATCAACTGATAGTTCGTGTTTCCAAACACGAATTATGAAGTTCACGAATGGTCTTTGGTTTCTTTCTGGCAACTGCAAATTCCACACGATGCCAACAGTTCTCTATAGGATTCAGGTCCGGGCTATTTCCTAGCCAGCTAATGGCTAGGAAACAGCTAGAGTTGTAATAGACTGCCGTTCTTCCAACCATTTTTTAACCTCTAACAAATTTAAACACATTACTGTCGAACCTCAAATGCAGAAATGAAGCTAAAGTAACTACTAAAGTGCCTACTTACACTTTTCTCCCGATGACAAGGTGCAGAGTCGTCCTGAAAGATGCAGTTACTTGGTAGGTTGAAATGGTCTCTAATGGTTGGGAGCAATTTGCCTTCCAATATAGCCAGGTATCCATTGGCATTTATGGAACCTTTTATAAACTGCAGGTGACCTACTCCGCGATAAGAAATACACCTCCATATCATTTGTCTGGTAGGGAAAATCCCTGTAGGCACTATACATACTAGATGGTATTCTTCACCACGTCTACGACGAATCGTTTGTCTCCCATCAGAGCCATGTAGGTTGAATTTCTTCTCATCCGAGAAAAAACTGACTTCCACTGCTCGGGGATTCCATTTTTTATATGAGGAGGGGCTTCTTCTTAGGACGACGGGCTACAAGTCCATTTTTGAAGAGGCGTCTTCTGACTGTTACTGCACTTGCTACCACCCCTGTATGTTCTTCCCATTCTCTTTCAGCTCAGACGAAGAAGCTTTACGGTTTTTAAGGCATAAAGGCTTCAAAACGCGGTCCTGTTTTGGCGTGGAGACTCGTTTACGTCCGGTTGCTTGTTTCATATCAGCAGAACCAGTATTCTTGAGTTTGGAAAGAAATCTACTCACTGTCGACTGATTACAAGACACTCTATAAGCAATATGACGGGAAGAACATCCTTCCTCACGTAAAAAAACAATAGCACTCTTTCTTCGTGCACGTAACTCGCCATGCTGACACAGTCAAGGAATGACTGCAACTCTATAGCTGAAAGTAACAGCTGATGCAATATTACGTCATCACCTTTGCGTGTCAACCTTATCTGATGCAATCTGTAAGAAATATTTCCATATACTTACGTTATTCGGACGACAATTACAATTTTAAGGGGTAATGCACTTTCTTTGAACACCAGTGGTATATACTGAAACTCCACACTATTCGTCGCTTTCCTTAAATAGCCATTCCCAAATCGTTTGCTTGTTTTATTTTTGCGTAAAAGCAGCCAAGGCTGTCGTGCTTCAGTATATTGTCTTTGTAAATTTGTGTATTATATGGTCGGATTGCCTGTTTTTCTAGATGAAAAACCCGAGTTTCCTAAGTTGGAGAAGGAAGACCGTACTGGCTTCGCCGGATACCGACATTATAATTAGGCCGCAGTGCAAAAAAAAAAAAAAAAAAAAAAATTCTTTCTGTCTCCATGGGATTCACCTTATCTGCACAGTGTGAAAAGACACCAATCGTAATATCTGCTCTACCCACGAGGATCGTTGTTACTTCGTCTTTACTGGTATAATTAATTACTTGGAAAGCTTTATACTTCATTCTCTGAGTTATATTTCTTTATTCTCCTTCAGATTCTTTCTAAGATAGATTGGGGTCACACGAAACCTCGGTTAATCGAGGCGTGCATAGCGATTTTAATCTTGTATAAGCCTTATACGTATAGATTTTTCGCATATAACACAGCATTTGTATTTAAATAGCGTAATGACAATAATGAATAAAAGAGATGACAGCTGCTATCGTATAAAAGTACCTAAGCGGAGTTTGAAGCAATATTTGTATAACGAGAGTCTGATTCTGAATGAACCCCAATTTGCCCTCTCAACCCACCAATGCAAATATATTCTTGTATGCATTCTTCGGTGCATGTAAGATTCGTTCTAAAACCGTACATACTCATCAAGTATTGAACTTACCCAGGGGGTGTAGTCTTTTTGGTCAGAGGATTTTAATCAGTATTAGGCTTATTTTCGTTACTGATCAGATAATATTGAAGTTGATAAGAATATGCAACCAGTTTAGCTGAGTGGTCGAAGTCCGTGCCAGTAGTACATGCGTTTGAAATGATCGTGATTTGAGCCACTCGACCACTAAATATGGCAATATATTTATATCCTCTATATTGTAAACTCCTCTAGACGTCTCCTAGAGTATAAAAAAAAATTATTCCCATTTTTTTTTTTTTTTTTTTTTTTTTTAATTTGAGCATATAAAAAACTTCCTTCTTCGTTTCAAAACTACGGAAAGTATGAATAAAAATCTGTTGGGTTATTCAAAGCTGATGGAATAACCCAAAGACTATTTAACAAAAGTAAACAAAAGTTTTTATACTTTTGTACAGACTTTTATTAGTACAAAATTCTTATAGCAGTGACTGACAAAATGACTATAAAGACGCTTATGAAGAAAGGAAAAAAATCTTTTAGAATTTTAGGAATTGAGTCCCTGTAATCTTCATAGTACAGTACTAAAGCTTATCTTTGAAGCATCGTATCCTAAGTTTTGTGAGCATCAACAGGGGCTGTAAATAACTGGCCAATTTTCATTAATTAAATTCTTGTTTTCAGTATGCATGATATAAAAATGGAATTTTGGAGCATGTTTATTTCAAAGAACAGCAAACAACTTATAAGAATGTCATTTCTGGTTAATTCAATGCGGCAAAACATGACGCACTTCCGCAGAGTACATCCGGCACTGGGGCCGTAGGTCGCGGACCCCTGAACTAAACGATTTCACTGTTTCAAACACATTTCGTGGTTCCAAAGCAACAACATATTACAGGCGCGTGTTGGTATCTGGGTTACCTACGGCGGACAAATTCCGCTGTTCTACCTAAAGCAACTCTCTTCGGAGGTTATTTAAAAGCCAAAATATGCGGGCACGAGGGAGAAACTGGTTCTGTTTTTTCTTGTTAGGTTTTCCTGTTTCCTATTTTTCCCATTACTGTATCTCGATCTTCGCCCTAAGAAAATTTATAATATTTATACACAAAGCTAAAAATTGAAGCAAGTTATCGTAAAATGTATTTTATGTAATATATCAAATAATAGAAATTGGTACCACAGGCAGTGTTGTCGACTCACTTTACTGAATTTTATCAGTTGAGCGCTCAAAAATTTCTAATTGTAGACTAAAATTCCCAAGTTAGTAAAATACAGTGTAGTTTGCAAAATCTCCTTCTATTATGTGGAGAATAAGGTATATACCAAAGAATAGTTCATTTCTTTTCCTTCTTCTATATGTTCATTACTTTTATTGTTAAATGTAATCGAAATGATTTAAATAAATTTCTACTGTTTTTTTTTTTTTCCTCCATTTATTTTGTTCGTCGTTTATGCCGTTAATACAATGGTGATTTTAGAAGTAACGGCAGTTTATTTGTGTGTAATGTAGTGAATTGTTCATACGTGATGATAGTAATATATTTATAAAGATAAATTCTCTTTTAAATGTTCTTGTTTATATTCCGATCGAATCACTAAATCAGAGGAGTTTACATTAATTTTTTTGACAATGAATACAATCATTAACCGTATTTGACAGTCACGAGAGATTGAAGCACGGTCCAAAGCGCGTGGGCTTCTGCACTCTTGTATTGGCCACTCGGCTACGTCAGGCCTAATAAACTGCGTTTCCCTTTACTAGATTACATCAGGGTCAAGTAGCGTTCTGTAATGTAAATATTTTTTATTGATATAAAATGGTTGAAATATAATTGATATTACTGAAATGAAGTTGGAATAATAATAATGGGAAGCGTAACTTAGTCGAAGTACAGTATAAGGAGGGCAACTCATTGTAAAGGATTTCGCAATATTGAGATGTTACAATAATGATGCCAATGTACAAACTTTGATTTGTCTAAAAAATTCAACTATGTAGTAATGATACAAGTCCACTAACTAATGTCATATTCATAACCCCAGGGACTCACATCTGGTGAGTATGGGCTCGGCACACCCAGGGTCCTGAGCTGGATATCATCATTCTTCTCTTTCTGGGTGATTCCCTTTTGACTCTCTCTCAGGGTAACTCGGGAAATTTTTTTTTTGGCTGGAGCAGCATAAGCTTCAGGCTTCCTTGCACCACATAGCTAATAATAATAATAATAATAATAATAATAATAATAATAATGTAGTAGTAAAAAAAATCCACATTATTTTGATCATAAGGGGGACTACAACCCTTGAAACTGCCCCTGGGTGGAAGTGCAGTATGCTGGCAGACTATTTTGCTGGAGATTAATCAGAAAGGGTCCTGAACATTAGAAAAGAAAAAGCAAACAAGAAAATGAACTATATTTTTACACTGTTTATTGTAATACTTGTTAAAATTTCATTAAAAATTCACTAAACGTAATCTTTATTCTTGTGTGTGCTAGGGAATGTCTAACTTCAATTTTTTGATTCAGCTTATCAAAATCCACGAGTTGTACCCTATTTTGGGAGGTGGGGGGTAAAACCAAAAGCTTAAAATTTGTTGTCCAGTGTAATAGTTGGTTTTCAAATTTAACAATTAAATAAAAAAATAATAAATAAATAAAAAAGAAATTGTGCATATAAAAATTGTAATTAAGTCTGTTTTAAAAAATGCATGATTAATGATAAGGAATTGTTCTTGTGGCCCACGATCATCATTTTAACGGTTTCCGTCCCCTAGTTAAAAAAGTTTGGATTTCTCAATATTGGATTTCTCAATTTCTCAATTGCATTGCCATTTTTTGGAACTGATCAAAGTCAAAAACACTGAAACGAGTTAGTCACCTTAACCCAGAGACGTAAAAAATGTATAAAATCTTATCCCTTCTCTTAAAAACTACTTAATCTGGAAGATTTATTTATTATTATTATTTTTTTAAGATGTAGCTGTGCTTCTCTTCGCTATATTTAACAACAACACCTGTCGATGTCTCTTAGCTTAACAAGAGATCGTGAACATGATGACAGATGTCGCTACTGTTTCCGGTAACAAGTGACCTCGATGGAAAAACTAGTAGGATGCACACACAAACGCACGCTAAATTTCTCACAGATGTTTTCTCTAATTATCGAGTATGTCCTTTTTTGCCTTAAGGGAATAAAGGGAGGAGGGAGGGGAAATGAACAGTTGATCTATGTTGACATTAGGCCTGTGGCGTGCATAAACTTAGAAAATGACGCATTATGTGCGTGCACACGTTCGCAACATTTTTCTACTTAGGTTGCCCACCATCCCTTTCTTGAGCAAAATCGCCACCTGCCCCAGTGACCTCCACTGCTGCTGTTTTGATGTGTTGTTGTCTACGGACGAAATGATAGGTTTCCGTTGAAGGTAAGCTTTCTAGATGTGACCAAACAAAGAGACCTGGGTCATGTCATTGACATCACATTAAGGACGTTAGCTTCCTAAATAATAAAAAAATACCATCTGCTGAATGCAGACATGTTTATGCAAATCCATACTGATTTTGCCTATCCATCTGTTTTTTGAAAATATTAATACCACTTTTCTTCCATTTTAACAGTGAAGGAAACCTTCCGCCTTCTTGAGTTTTTCAAATCGAATGTTCCCTCTATAAGTAACTATTAATATTCTCTCATATGAGGCTACTTAAGAATGTCAAATACACTAAAATGAATCTTGATTTGAGTATAATTTTACTATTCATGATGTTTTGATTATATTTCAGTTCAATCAAAATATTGTAAACAACATACCAAAATTGGGTTTTGTCCTCTATGTATCTGAAAAATTTGGTTAACCAATATACGTTACAATACTAACGAAATGATATATACAAGTACAAAGCATATACTCCATGTCAAATGAAGTTCAATCATCGTTCCTAGTAAGACTCATTTTTTTTTGTCTTTTACAAAAATTGTATACAAATCACAGTGAATTATTCTCGAAAAAGCTGTGTTATAAGATAGAACTTTTAGTAAAAGTGCTTCCTTTCATGCGAGGAGGATGTGTTGGTGACGATAAATCTATTAAAGAAATAAATGAATAATCGATAATGCCCAATATAATGCAAACGCGACTTTACAAAAAAGATGCTTCTTGCACTTTATATTGTTTGCTAATTTAGAAGTAACTCGTTATACCCATATCTGTATTTGTCCTCAGAATTCATAAAATACCTCTTATTATAAAAACAAAATTCAAAACGACCCGAAAAATTTGTATATACAAGTTATGTAAGTACTTGTTAAGTCGTGATGTTTAGTACTGAGTGAGGGCTATCCCTATGATGATTTGCAATCATTCGAATCCTGTCGTTAACGGCAGAAACATTTTCTACGATCTTTCATCTAATGCTGGTTTAATTTGTCTTAGACATAGTTGCAGGTTCTCACACCGAAAAACTACGCTTTTTTACCCTAAAGCACTGTAAAGTCGGCATTGGGAACAAATCATGACCTGAGTCGAGTGTAATCTGGTCATGTTTGATTTCTCACCAATGCGACTGTGGCCAAGAGATGTCAGCGTATTGTATTTTGTGTTGTAAATTGAGAATATATTCTATGCTCGATTTCCTTTTAGTTGAATAATAAATAAATAGATTTTCTATTTATACTCCGAGGCGACCACATAAGGTCAGAGGAGTTCACAAGATAGAGAGAGAGAGACACACATACAAGCACGTTGCGTATTTGGTAGTTACGTGAGCTTGAAGCCGGGTCACTCATAGCCCGCGTACTTCTGCACCTTCACGTTTGACCGCTCGGCTACGATTTGTTAAATTTCCCCCGTCTAGACGGGACTCGAACCCAAACTTTTTTCGACATGGTGCGAAAGGACCGCGATCGTAAAGGACCTTGCTAGCCAAAAGGGCTTATGTAGTACTCTACATTCCAATTTTCAGTCTTCAATTTCCAGTCTTTTCCCTACCATTTTCATAACCATGACTTTACCGAGTTTATGAAAGCAAGCATATCTATCTGACCAATGGACCGATTACCAAAGCGTTTGTAAGTCCGGACGGTCTGTGACAGCCAAATCCTCTGCTTGCAC
The DNA here is from genome assembly GCF_048544385.1 of Mastigoproctus giganteus. NCBI lineage: Eukaryota > Metazoa > Arthropoda > Arachnida > Uropygi > Thelyphonidae > Mastigoproctus > Mastigoproctus giganteus. The sequence continues at coordinate 92,910,099 of NC_143586.1, read as the reverse complement.
CTTCACGATGGTGGGACTGTTAGTAATACTGGGTATAACATCCATTCCCAAGTACATGGTGGGTGACTACCCAGGTGTGAACCAACGTAAGCAGGAGTAGAGGTGTGGCGCCCACACCACATGGAGGAATGCCGCCCCTCTATGTTACCAGACAGTACTAGGTGGTAGATGACTTTCATCAACCGGTGCAATACCACCACTTTGCTTATTGGAGGCTTGAAGTGGTGGAACCCATGTTTAGTCTCTAGAGCTAAGTTCTGGTTAACCCTTCTCTATCTCTTCCATCATGCAGTATGATTGATGACTTTTGAGGTTATGATGAACATCATGGCGAGATCCAATATTCCTTACATTTCGAGGGTACAGCTCTAAAACGGGGTTCGCAGGCCGGCCGCTAGTTAGTACACCGGACCGAACCTATTGGTAACTCTCTAGGAGGCTTCCGGATCAGCTAGTGTATAATCTTGCTACCTCTACTCTGCCAAATAGTGACTGGACGGAGTCCGAGTAGTGTGTATGCGGGAGCATTGTCGAGGCCACTTTATGTCAAGGATCTGGGTATATTCTTACCATGTGTACGCCGTATCCAAAACTTTCATTACTTCATACAGCATGTCCCACCCACTTTTTCTTACTATTGAATACACCATGAATTGTCAAACTAATAGAGCAAGCTTATCTGCGAAAAGATCTAAACCTCCCAAGCACTTCCTAATTCATTTCACAAATATACGTGGTCTCAATTCTAATCCTAACGATGTCCATTTCCACTTGCAGTCTGGCAAACACCATGTACATTTTCTGACAGAATCTCAGTTATCGGTTGATTCAACTACTGCTCATCCCAGATGCCCAAATTATTCGCTGTATGATTTTTCACCTCAGAGGTGGTACTTGTGCATATGTCCGTTCTGATATTCCCTGTCAGAGACTTGGCAATTTGGAATCTACTCTCTTTGATCTTCTCTGGCTTAAAATCTCTCGCCTCATTGTGTAAAATTCATCTGTTGTCTCTACCGTTCTCCCAACTCCACTAATCACTTGAGCTATTTGCCTTTCTCTCTTTGCAACTTAACTTTCTCAAGTCCAACTTTCCTAACAATGAGGTAATTTTCCTTGGTGATTTTAATGTTCACAACTCCAGCTGGCTTCCGTTTTCTAGTCACACCAACCCAGCTGGCTGAGATGCTGAAACTTTTGCAATTACTAATGACCTTGCACAGATTGTTCATTTACCCACAAGAATACCGGGCAATCCTAATCATACAGCCAACACGGTTGATCTTTTTCTCACAAACAACCCTTCTAAGTACACAGTCGAAGTGAGAGATCTTTTAGACACTTCAGATCACAACTTGGTGATTGTCTCTTCTCCAATGGAGCCTTTATCTCATGGCTATTCCCAACCTCGTGTTGTTTGACATTACAAGAATGCAAAATGGGATGACCTGCGAGATTTCTTTTCTTCTTTTCCTTGGTCGGATTACTGTTTCAAAACTTCTGATGTCAACGTTTGCTCAGATCATGTCAGTGAAATTATTCTTGCAGGAATGGAATCCTTTATCCCACACTCCACTTTAAAATCTCATCCTTTGTCTAAACCTTGGTTTTCGAATAAATGTGCTAAGGCTGTTCAAGAGAAGAATGTTGCATATCGTAATTGGCTTGTTTCTAATTCTTCAGTTTCATTTTCTGCCTACACCAAAGCTCGCAACAATTGTAAAGTAGTTATTAATCAGTCCAAACTAGAGTTTGAACAGGCTAAGAGTAGAAAACTTGCTTCTTGCCCTAATGGTAGCCGAGCATTCTGGTCCCTTGCCAAAGCTATTGGCCGCCACTTTTGCCCCTCTCTGCTCCCACCTCTGTCCAAACCAGATGGTTCTGTTGTCACTTCAGCCAAGGATAAAGCTGATATGCCAGCATCCCATTTTTCTTCCAACTCGTATATTAATGATCTTGGTAAAGCACCTCCCACCATTCCCAACACGCTCCATTCAATGCCTCCTGTGGTCTTCCGTCAAAAGGATGTCAGAAGGATTTTGACGAATCTTGATGCTTAGAAAGCTCCAGGTCCCGATGGTATTTCTCCACTTGTTCTCAAAACCTGAACTTACTCCTATTCCTGAACTTGCTCCTGAACTTACTCCTATTCTTTGCCGCCTTTTTTCACTTTCTTATTCCAAAGGTGTTTTTCTTTCTGCTTGGAAATTTGCTCATATCCAACCAGTTCCTAAAAAGGGTGACAAATCCCTCCCATCCAATTATCGGCCTTGTACACCTTATACATGTGAACAGTCTCTCCCCCCTCCCAACTCCAATGTTTGTATGCTCCATTCCAAAAACCAAAAATATAAGCAGATTAGGTAATTGCCTAATTTGCTTATGATTCTAAGGTATCGATTGCTGCAGGCTTTTTTAAACCTGCTTAAAATTTTTACCTTCATACGCGTTTTGTATGCCATGTACAGTTGTCAAAATGGTTTCTCGCTTGAAATGCGTTGTATAGACACGATGCTTGATAAATCAGCAACTTTTGCTTTATACGCAATAGTTGGGAAACTTCACCTCATTGAAACTGAGAGCTCTAGTTCAGATTAATTTGATATTTGTAGACAGTTGATCAGTATGTGATATGTTCTAGATGCATATTATTGTCTTAAAGAAGGATTATGAGCAGTTATCGTTAACTTTCCCTCCTCATCCAGCCTTTCCAGTTTTTTTACTTAATTCTAAACTTCGGAGTTTATTCGTCTTGTAGGCTCACCCTCCTTGTTATGGCGCCAGTGTCAATCCAGACAAATTATTTTATTTGAAGAGCTTTATGTGACATAAACCCATGCAAGTATTTAGATTTCACTGTGCCAGATGCTTGTGCAGCAAAGTATGCGTCTAGAATACCTCGCCCTAACTTAATAGTGAAAACGTTCGTGGCATTTAGGTTGGAGTTCGCTTTGAAAGTTCTTTGCCAGTGTAACTATTCTTTGGTAACCTTGGTATAGTGCTCATTTACTGGATGTACTTAAACGTTGTTGTTGTTTGTTTGATTTTTAGGAGCATTAGCAACTAAAGCCATATTGCTCCGGGAATATGCGGTGGTCATTCCCTTGACCTTTCCGCATCCTCCGTATTTGGTGGTGACGGGCTCGAACTCCGGTCTAATCAAGAAGCGTGTGCTATGCACTGCTGCTCCTTCCCACCTGGCTACGGAGCGCCTCTTAAACGTTTACTGCTTCCGTAGCCGAGTGGTCAGGAGCGGGAGTGCGATCACACGCTGTTTGAGTAGAACAGAGAAACAGTATGCGGTTAAAGCCCCTGATTGCTAAATACGGTCCATCTGCTAACCAGCACTGGACCAGCGTGGCAGATTATGGTCCATTTCCCTGAACATGAATCGTTGAGGAGGCTTCCATCCTGCAGTGGATTGATAATGGCTGCAGTTTACCTTTTCTTAAGTGTTATTTATCTGCTTATACTCAGTGAACGATCCAGGCCACTCCTCCTTAGCGTCAGATTAAAAATAATCTTCATTAGGAATAATTGATAAATGGGAAGTAAACAAGTAAGTGAGGTACACATGGTAACCAAACAGAAATGTTATACCAATTAACAGCAGTCAATGTGGTCTGCAGACTTGAGGTCAGATTAAAATAAAAAAGAGAGGCCATCTCAATGAACCTTTAGTCGCTTATGAGCATTAGCCTCTGGACTGAGCGTTCATAAGCGACTTAAAGTCAGGGTAAGTATACAATTAGCGTTGAGCCATGTTAGTAGTGCTGTAACAAGAATATCCTGTATAGCACCTTGTATTCAGTCTGCTGTAGGCTTTGGTGCTACACATTCCAAAATTCAACAGAAAGGCAAAAACTGCTTTCTATGTATATAGTCCGTAAGAAATAATATTAGTAAACCATTAAACGTCGGTAAGTTCATCACAATCAGAACGCTTTCTATGTTTTGTAGGGAAACCGATGCTCAACTTCTGTAGCGATGGTTTCTGCCACTGATAAGCGCTGCAAATCGACTATTAGTCACCTTAGAAAATCTTGGGTTGCTGCAGTTAATTACTATAGGAATAAATTTCCAGCTTTGTTCAGCGATTTGCAAGTGTGAGCTCGCTCTCTCTCTCTCTCTCTCTCTCTCTCTCTCTCTCTCTCTCTCTCTCTCACACACACACACACACACACACACACACACACACACACACACACACACACACACACACACACACACACACAAAACCGTTTTGTTTCTTTACTTCCGTACTAGTCATTTCCGAATTATCTTTATTCAGTTTCATACAGTAAGTTCAGCCATAACTGTTCATTCTCTTTCTAATATTTCCAGCTTAAAATTTAACTTTGATACGCGTTGTGTATGGTATGTACAGTTGCCGAAGTAGATTCGCGCTTGAAATGCATTGTATAGATTAAGTGATTGATAAATAAACAATTTTCACATTACACACAACAGTTGAGAAGGTTCTCGTCATTGAAACCAAGAGTTCTAGAACAATGACCTCTTCGCAAGTTTACTCGCGACCGTATTCGGACTGGAGGACGGAAAGGGCAGGAAATCATTAAAGAATCTTTCGAATACAAATTTTATATTACAAATATAGGGGAAGATTGCCTGAATTGGACCTTCTAACTTTGCAAGCTAATTATTTCGAAACACGTTGGTAAAAGTCTTTGAAAATTTATCATGTGAATCAGCATAAATACTTTTACCAAATAGTAATCAATAATATGCGTAATGACATTCGAACGACTTTAAATAAATATATTCTGAAATTGTAGACGTGGTCCAATGTAGGAACGTGGCTCATTGATTGGACCAGTAGGTGCCGTAGATTGGACTAGAGGTTGAATTGTCCTAGAATCATAAAATACTGCTTTTTATACACAGTAGAATACACTTAATTCTGTTTTTACACGATAGATACGTTCCTGAAAAATACGTGTAAAAAAATTCGTGTAAAAAAATACATTGCATTTATGGAAGAAAAGAAGATTGGTTCCGGATCTAAAAAATCAGTAAAAATAATTAAAAAAAAAAACACATAAAAATATTCTTTTTAAGCTTATTATTTTATTTCAACAAAATACACATGTAATAATATGTAATGAAAATGTATTAAAGTAAATTTGTATGCATATGAAATGAATTCTTCATGAACAAAAAAAATCTGTTTTACACATAACAAAATTTTATTCATTTTCACTTTCTGATAATAAACGGCGCATACGTTTGCGTACGACTGGAATATCACTGCTATCACTAGAAATGTTGTGGACATCGTCTTCTTCCTCTATTAATGAAATTCTTTCTGTGATCTCTTGAGCAAAATCAGCACGAGTCTCCTCTGGTGCTGATGTTTCACCGGTTTTACGAACGAATTCAGTTATTAATCGTTGTGTTCGTGTTTTGGTTAGGCCGTTATATAATTCTCTGTAAGAGGCTGTCAACAATTTCAGTTCAAGTTGAAACTTCTCAGCGCGTTCCTCATTAGGGTCATGTTTGACAAAATGATTACCTAATTTTCTGGCCAGTTCCAGACCTTCTTTTATTAAATCTGCATTTAGAACAGGATCATTTTCTTCATTATCACTACGTTCTGTGGGATAAGGAGTCCCAAGGACAATCTCTAATATTTCATCTTCGCTTAGGGCTTTGTCGGTTAACAATTCATCAATATCTTCAAACGATAGATCATCGAATCCTTCTCCACCAATTTTGTGTGTCATTGTAATGATGTTGGGAAATGCGGTCGTATTAAGGATGATGGGATCTTTGCTTTTTACACATTGTGGCCAAACCGCTTTCCAACACGCATTTAAAGTTGCTGGTTTTAATTCAGTTAACGCTAATCCAACTTGATTGATACAATCCATAATTGAGAATTTCTTCCACACATCAATGACTGTTAGTGTTTCATCATTCAGTTTGTCCAAAACGTGTTGGAATGTTCGTTTTACGTAGTATGTTTTAATTGTCGCAATTATACCTTGGTCTACCGGTTGTATCAAAGATGTAGTATTAGGTGGCAGAAATAAAATTTGTACGTTTGGGTGTTCCAAGACAGGATGGCTGGGTGCATTATCAAGAATCAGAAGAACTTTAAATTCGAGACCTTTCAAATTCATATAACGTCTGACTTCTGGGACGAAACATTTGTTGAACCATTCTATAAAGATAGCAGTAGTCACCCAGGCCTTCTTGTTTGCCATCCAGTGAACAGGCAGTTTATTGATATCTACACCTTTCATTGAACGTGGGTTTAGGGCTCGATTTACCAGCAGTGGTTTCAACATACGATCTCCTGAAGCGTTAGAGGAAAATAATAAGGTCACACGATCCTTAGCTACCTTAAAACCACCAGTTTTCTGCGATTTGGCTACATACGTTCTGTTCGGCATTCGTTTCCAGAAGAAACCAGTTTCATCTGCATTCCACACTTGATCAGGAGTGTATCCTCCATCTTCAATAATTTTTGCAAGTTCCTGCGGGAATACTTTAGCAGCCGATTCATCTGCAGATGCAGTTTCACCTTTAATTTTTATATTATGAAGATTTTTCCTTTTCCAGAAAATTCATACTTTCTGTTTAATTGAGATGAAGTGCTTGGCTCCTTTTCTTTAATCTGTCTGTAAATTCTTAGTGCTGTTTGCTTGATGGCATTTTCATCTACTGGTACTTTTTTTGTGACTGGTCTTCTATCCATATTACCAGAGCCTTTTCCATTTTTTCCTTGACAATATCTCTTGTATATGATGATGAATTAACACTTACTTTTGTTCCAGAACATACCGACTTCCTAATGCAGCTTCATTTTTCTTAATAGTTCTTACGGTAGCTTCATGTACACCAAAATGCTTTCCTACAGACGTAGCCCCTTGTCCAGTTGCAAGACGATCTAAAATTTGAATTTTAAGTTCCAAAGAAATCGCTTTCCTTTTCATTTTGGTAATAGGCGAATTATTCGACATTATATAAGGGCTACCGAAAAATATCTCAGTTATAATTAATAAAAAAAGGTATGAAAAATTTGTAAACTTACAATTTATTGACTATCGGCAAAATTAATAAATTTTTATGTGCACAAATTTCACTAAAGATTCTTTCACTTTGAAATAGAGCGTACTACTAAATGTCTTCCGAAGATACAATGCACAAATACCGTAGATGTGCACCAAATTCAATAAAAACGTTGACGATTCATAGATATCTAGACGTACACATTGGTAAACAAAAGCACGCGTTTCAAAACGCACACACTAGCTGTTATCCAAATCTATTGGTGCGTGTAAAATAGAAATGATACTAATATGCCACAAATTAAAAAAAAAAAAATTTCTTAGAATTTAGGCAAAAAAAAAAATTAATTGAAATCGTGTTAAATCAAAATGACTCGCGTAAAAAGAGAATGAAATTTTTATTTTGAATTCGTGTTAAATCAAATTCGTGTAAAAAAAAGTTCGTGCAAAAACAGAATTAGGTATATATAATACAGATATACAGTAGCCAAGTCTTAGAAAATAGAACGTACTTGTTTAATGGGCTTACACACAAAGCAATGGTACATTCATTTGTTTTTTTTTTTTGTTTTTTTTGTGCTTTTTTTTTTTTTTTGTTTTTTTTGTGCTTTTTTTTTTTTTTTTTAACTCCAGCGCATTCTTCATGTACCCATTCATGACATGACATGCATTGGATCACATCGTGCATCTGGTGCTTTTCACAAATAAAGCAATAACAGCTTTCATTATCTTTCTGTTCTTCAGTAGGGCCCCGGAGTTCTATGATCCTGTTGGTATTTAAGTTTCTTCCTTTAGGCTTTCGTTGTTTCATCTGAAGAGATTCCTTGTAAGGGCTGCTTGTCAGTTCAAGAACAGGCTTTTCTTCATTGCAAAAACAGCAGTAGGTGTTGGAGTACACCTTCTTTAGGCGTACGCACGTCAAAAATTTAGGCTTCTTGCTGGTACACTCAAGAGATATAAGCTTAGATATATCTTGTTGAGACTGCGGTGAGAAACTCATTCCACCCACAGAGGCTTGGAAACTTTGAGAATCAGTGTGAATAAAGCTGCATTCTTGTATAAAAGATCATTCTGTTAGATTGCTGAGTGCAACAGATGGAGAGAAATGGTGATCTTGAATTAATTAACTGCAACAGTTAAAGAGTAGCTTTGAAAATACGTTTTTTTCAATGAAGGATCACCAGTCCATTCTAGAAAACAGTATGTGTTCCACTCTAGGCAACACAGCTCTATGTTGTATCCAGCATTCTGACGTAGAATAGTCAAACGATAACAATGCATGAAAATCGACAATAATTCGAGGAAATGCTAATCATTGATCAGTATTAATCAGTTATAAAGATTCAGAAATCACCGAGATATTATCGCGAGAATTGAAAGCCTTGAAATAAGATAAAAAGCATCAAAAACATACTTTTCAATTTCAAATTCATACTACTTGCTCGATGAAGACGAAACTATTGTGGCAGACTACTGGTAAAAATGTACACTGAAAGGACAGAATTCATTGGGTTCCTGGGCAACGCGATACTGTCGCCCCTCTCACTAGTGGACGAACCCACCGCTTGGCAGGTATATAGGTACACTGCATTCGTATAGGCTATAATTCGATGTCAGTATGGATAAACGTCGTGAGTTAACAGACTTTGAAAGACGGGTGATAGTGAGTGCCCGATGCATGAGTCACTCTATCGCAGAGGTGGTACTGAAATTGCCCTATCCCCGTTCGACATCATCAAGAATGTATCGGGAATACGCCATTTCCCGAATAACATCTCATAGTGGACAGCGCTGTGGGTTGAGAAAGGTGGTGGATGAACTTGGCCGTCGACGTCTGTCTCGCATTGTTTCAGCCAACTGGAGACTTCGATAAGGGAGGTGCCAGAAACGTCTTTCTGGTACCTCCCTTATCGAACCCTTATCCTTTCTAGGCGATCATTAGCCGCAATAGGTTATGGAAGCCGCCGAACCACCAGAGTCCCATTGCTAACACCACGACGCAGGATTCTACGCCTCAGCTGGGCGAATGAACCACTGGACCTTTGATGACTGGAGACGGGCCTCCTGGTCTAATGAGTCCCGTTTCCAGTTATTTAGAGCGGCGGATAGGAGTGTGCGTACCTGGTGGAAACTGCACGAAGCTATGCACCCGTCTTGTCAACAAGGAATTGTTCAGGCAGGTGGACGGTCGTAATGGTCTGGGGCGTGTTTACCTGGCACACGTTAGGACCTCTGGTATGTCTAGACGGATCTCTGAACGGTCCAGGTTACGTGTCCATCCTTGCAGATCATCTGCATCCCTTCATAGTCATCGTGCACCCACAGGGCAATGAACTCTTCCAGCAGGACAGTGCGCCACCCCGCAGAGCCGTGGCGACTAGAACATGGTTCGAAGAGCATTCCGCAGATTTTACCACCATTGAATGGCCTCCCCGTTCACTGGACATGAACCCTATGGAGCATCTTTGGGATGTTGTGGAAAAGTCCATTCGAGCTTTGGATCCTCTACCCAGGAATGTGACGGAATTATGGACTGGTGCAGCAAGCCTGGATGGAAATACCTGTGGAATGCTTTCGTTAATAGTGGACTCAATTTCTCGCCGTGTGACTGCCCTTATCCTGGCGAAAGGTGAACCTACCGGTTATTAGGTAGGTATCCCATCATTTCTGTCCATTCAGTGTATAACAATTCGCCATTAGATGCCAGCACAAACGTTAAAATCTTAATATTTTACTCGGTGGTCCATTCTAGGCGCTGGTCCAGTTCAGGCAACCTTTCACTAAATCTGTTTCATATTATATTACAACTACAAATATGAAATAGAAAACCAGATCTGAATCTAAAATCTGGTTTTCAATTTAAATGCTCGAGCATTTTTCTCGCATCTAAACTGCATTCCCCCCCCCCCTCTGTTCATTTACCGCATTTGTGCGTACTTCCCATTTTGGGTGCAATTTAGCTGATTCAATTACTGTAGCTATTGTATATACACCGAGTGGCCACTTTAGCCCTCAAAACAGTCTGTGCTCATTGTGGAATTGACTCAGCGAAATGTCGAAAGCGTGCACAGGGATATTGGTCCATGTTGACTCAATTGCTTCCGACAGTTGTTCAAACTGGATAGTTGCGGATCTCTTCTCTGAAGAGCTCGTTTCACCATCCCGAAATGTGCTCAAATGGATGGAGATCTGGTGACCGGGGAAGTTAAATTCACTCTCCCGTTTTCCTGGAATGTTTATAATTATGCCCTTGTAATATGGCACAATACCCAATTGGAAGAACCCATTCGTAGATGGATACACTGCAGTCATGAAGAGATGCTTCTGGTCAGAAACAATTTATTTGCACATAACCTTTGCTATTCAAATGTTGCTCCACTGTTATGAAGACGCCCGGTATGCACCACGAAAATACTCTCCACACAATTATACTACCACAACCATTTACAGCCAGCATTGTTGACACTTATGGACTCATGTTGTTTTCTTCATATCGCAGTCCTCCTATCAGCATGAAGTAGCAGGAACCGTGATTCGTCATAGCAGACAACGTTTTTCCAATTCTCCACTGTTCGCTGTTGGAGTTTCTGAATCCACTTTAACCGTACCTTGAGTTTTGAAAGGAGTGGAATTTAGCCCGGTTTTGTGTCGGCAGCGATACCCTAGCCTTGACAACGTACAGCGAGTTGGGCATTCTGAAATGCCTCTTTTGTTAGTACTGTTGTACTGGGTTGTTATTTGACTGATATTTTGTCGGCATCCGTTGGTCTCTTGCATTAACGATCTGTTTCCAACTGCAGGATCGCCATTGGTTGGAAGTTAATTGGTTATTGGATGTATCTCGGGTGTATCCAGTCTGGATACACCCGAGACACAGTCGTACGGAAAAACTTCGACAAGGTATCAGTTTCCGAGATACTCATACCAATGTCAGGAGCCGATTACCATGTCACTTATTTCGTTTTGCCCATTCTCGCATTGAATTGCACGCATACGGCATCCCGACATATCTGCCCACCTGGTTATTGCATTGTGAGAACACGTGAAGCTGTTATTTATTGAAGGAACCCGTAATTTCTTGAAAAGGGTAGAAGTACCTAATAAAGTGCCCACTCATTGAAGGAAATTTTAGAGATTCTTTAGAAATTCTTTAACCAAAAAAAAAAAAAAAAAAACCAACTCAGAAACAAAATCGATACAATTTGTTAGCTGTCCACATTCTCAACTGTTGTTTTGTACAAAGAAGGTTAGGGCCTATTGTTACATCAAAACAGGCGTAACTCTTGAGAGAGAATCAAGAAAGTATGCTTGAATAAAGTTGCCAATGTTTGTACTTATACAGGCATTTGCAACTACATAAGAGATGTATGAACATGAAAGAAACTGAACAGAAGAATATCACAGATGTTTTTATAGTAGTCAAAATATTTGACAAAGCTTTCTATGGTTGAGAAATTCGCCGACAGTTATATTTTGCGAGATTTTGACCGTCTGAAAAATAATTGAATTCAGCTTCATGTGTCACAGATATAAGCCTTGCTTACTCATGCGAATACTACTCGTTCATGGAAACGACGACGAAGGTGAAGGGGAAAAAACTTCTTTGAGTAAACAAGGGCGAGATCCGCATTCTCTCTCTCGTACAAAACAACGGTTTGAGGATGTGGACAGGTAAACAAGCGGTCAGCCCAAACATCAGTCTGGTAATCGGTTACTGTTGACAGACGCCTCTAGACAGACATCCCCACCACTATTACGGGACTAGAAGCCCCCTACCTCTCAGCTTTTCCCCTTTGCCGTGCTAGAGCGTTTCGCCCTAAACCGTATCTCGTTTTTTTTTTTTTTTTTTTTTACTCGTCTGAGGCTGACAAACATTAAACTGGTTTACAAAAAGGAACGTCCCAATGACCCTGCCGTGCCCGTCACTCACCTGTAGACATAAGTGTTGTTTCGTCATTTTGTCAGAACTGTGGAAAGAGAGAGACAATCTTAGTTTGATCAAGTTTAATGTGTAAAACTAACAAAGTGATACTGAATTTTTAGCACATACACTGTTAATGATAGGTGATGCGAAAAAAAAAAAATATTCTCCAAGTTCGTGTGTCGGTCCTTTGCATATTAGACCTTTGTCATTTATTTATTAACAAAGACTAATAGGTTTTGTAAACAGTACATAATACAGTGAAGTAAGAGGAATATTTTATGAGATCTACATTTTGGGAAATTTCATGATATCTGAAATAAGATCAAGAATTCTGAATAGATGCTACTGTTGCTCCATAAAGCATATTATTTTGGGTACCATGATAAAGTATTTCATTAACATATTGTACAATATGTGCATAGTTCCACTTACAAGAAATCGTATACTTGATTGATGAGGAGGTGGTCATAATTGAAACTGCTAATGAAGTGGATGTGTTATTTATATCACACTTGGATGAATCAATCAACTTGCTTTCAGAATGAGAGAGTTATTCTACCGCCTCATCGAATGAAATACCTAAGAACTGAACCTTGGAGGGCGGGAGTGCATTATTCGAATAGATGAAACGTTTCCTCTTGGGAAGTTATTAAGCCAGCCATTCTTAGTTAAAATAAAATACACTATTACGAAGTACATAATGGAATTGCACCGGCTGTTTTCTTATACTGAAGTATATGGAACTGTACACCCGGTGCCAACAAAATGAGGAGGGAAAAAAAAAAACTTATCTTATGATCTGAGAAAACAAGTTTAGGGATTTTATTTTGTTATATTTTCTAAGTAGTAATAAAAACACTTCGTTTTGTTATTATAGCATATTTAAATCTTAAATTTATCATAACATTAAGTATGAAAATGAATGTCTGGTAATTTTTTCTTTAAGATTACGGACTGATATGGAAATGTCGACATCCTCACAACATTTTCTTATCGTAATTTTTCGATTATTGCAGCTCAAAGAGTATACCATCGGAAAGCTTTAACGTCGCTCATCTTTAAAATTGTGTTTCAATATTTAGAGAAGCTACAACAGTTATTGATAATAGACTGATCGGGAAAACTACGGAGGCAAGAACAGAATATAATATTAAGTATGTGCACGATACTGGTTGGAAAAGTTCCAGAAAATTTTACGAGATTTCAACCGAACTTCAAATTGCTGCAAGGTTTCTGCAATGCATTTTGAAAAGCGACTTAAAATTCTTTTCAAGATCCCAGGAATTGGCGAAAAGAATTTGGTGAATATCTGTTTGAGTGACAAAGAACTTTTAATTTAGTGAGAAGAGGAGGAAAATAAGAAAAATTATGCATCAAAGACATAATTCAATCCATGCAAAGTGCAGCTTTGTTAAATAATTCTTTCCAGACGATATTTGTTGCTTGCTTTCCATTTACAAGAAAACTGTTGGGAGGTTTTTCGGAATGAAGGCCAAATATCCCACTTTGACAATGTGCAAGGAAACTCATCATGATTTTCTTTAAAAATAATTCCACGGCAGCGGTTTGCCCACTTCTCCATTTCGAAATTGTACACATCAGTGTTTAATCTGAAAGGAAAAGAAAATTGCTAGATATTATTCTTCATAATTATTGTTTTAAATTATTGTTTAAATTTTTTAATATTTTTAAAATTTTATATTTATATAAAATTAATATAAATTTAATAAAACGATGCCGATCATCTATATGTCAATAAATTTAATAATATTATTTATTTATATAGTAAAACAGTGTTTTTATTAACATTCTAGAAATGTAGCAAAATCATAAAACTTTAAAATCTTAAGAATCAACTGTGTTTCGTTTAAAAGCACTTAACTTTCAGCTATAGTGAGAGACTCAGGCCGTAGTACTACCCAAGAAGACTATGCCGTCTTCTTTGGTAGTACTATGATTATAATCAATGTCTTTCCATACCGGGTTGAGGAGGCCTGAGTTTGAATGATACGAGGAAGTTTTTTTTTTTTATGGGTTTTTTTTTTTCTCCCTTACAACGTGGCTGAGTTGGTCTGTCTTAGGCGAAGGCTCCTTTTTTTCCCCTTCCCTGAAACTCAGATTTTTCACCCGACAAACCCACAAAAGAATTACACGCAGTTACAAACGCAAATATGCTGACGCCTCATAACTTTAGTTGCTTTGGCGCTTAACACACACCTAACCTGACTAGAGCTACATTCGCAAGGCAATTCCAAGGCAACAAACATCCAGTAGCTATTTTGCAAGTAAGGTGTATCCTGGAGCTTATCTGGCATTTTGTTTAAGTAGCAATGCCCTCACACTTATTTTTACACTGGTACCGTACTCAAAGTTTTTGTCAAACGATCAAATATTATGCAGTTTTTTGACTAAAAAAAATAGAACTGGTTTAAGGTAGATAAAATAATTCATCTGCTTTCAGTATTTTTTTTTTCCCTTAGGATGTCTTTGCAAAAATCCCGTTGGACTTCTTCCAAATCGACAAACGTCCATATTTAAACTGATTTCCTCTTTATTGAAATATGAATAAAACTAATATATTAGCAAAACTTAATGCAATTTAATTTACCTTTTTAACATTAAGTAGAAACCCACTAGTATTTAGAAGTTATGGTTTCTAAACATTCTGGTTAAGTAGGTCATAATTATCTCCGATGTGACTATTTCGCTATTTCCAAATTTTTTTTTTTCTTTTTTGCATTTGTGATATTGGTAGCATAAAAAGAATGGAGAATGGTTACAAGCATTTGTGCAATTCAAAAGTAGGAAAGGAGTAGGTAGGGAAATGACGCAAGTGGAGGAAGTACAAGGGAGTACTGAGAGTACTTAAGGCTGCCGGGCCTTAACGTCCCCCCCCCCACACAGAAAAGAGACCCGATAATAACAGGTTAAAAAAAAAAAAAAAAAAAAAAAGCTTAAATTTCTTTAGATTAAAGCAGTGGCTCTGATCCTCACTCTTCCCCACCCCAAAGAAAAATCCTAGATAGACGCGCTTGCGAAGGCATATAATTCGAGAAAATGTCATTTTAGAAACATAATAATTTAAAACTAGTGAATGAATATAAGGGATATGTTTCCTAACTAGAATGTTCATGCGAATAGCTATCTTAAAAATAAAAATATAGGAGAACACTTATTGGAAATTCATGGTACAATGAAGCTAGAAAACATTAATGCTATATTGAAATATATAAATTTATGAATATACGAATCATAAGCATCCTGGATGTAATATATTTGCTATTTTTGTTACTAGCCTAAAAATATTTCTATTTTTCTCTGCCGTATTTTGATTTTTATGTGCTTGCTTTTGTTTTTATATCGAGCTGTTTTTGCTGCTTAAATTATTCAAACTTCTCTGTAGAATTCGTTTCATTCCAGTTGTTATCTGCTTAATGTTTTCGCTTGGCGTGCCCTATATCTAAGTCTAACGTAGCTTGCAAATTGGCAATTTGAGGCAGTCCCAAAATATGGGGAGTGGAGGATTAGGGGGTGATTTTAATACAAGTAAGAGGCCTTGAACTAAGAGAAGACTAGTGCCTGGAGCTAGAAAGTACATCATCCTATTTCCAAGAGAATAAATATGGAGATGAATAAGCCCTGTAGGCTTTGATTTCGCATCCTTAGCACCTGCCTAGAATTACCAGAGGTGACAAATTTATCACTTAATTGTCACATTTAGGGATGAAAACTAGCGATGAAAACGAAATATTAAGTGCAAAATGTTTTAATGCGGAAGCATAGGTAATGGATAAAGAAAGAAGTTTTTAGGCTGTATAATACCGACCTAAAAATTGTAAAAAAGAGGGATATTTAAAAAAAAAGTAAATTTCAGTATAGTGCCAAAACAGTTTATTACGGAAAAAATGGGAATTCAGTTTAAAGATAATGTCTTACCTCTATACATTTATTCCAGAGACTGATATACTGTTGTTTCAGAGATGAAAGTATTTGGTAAAGAGTGCAAGCACTTATACATATTTTGAGCTTCTGCATCGTCCTTTAACTTGTGCTCCAGAAGTGCATCTTTTAGTGATCTAAACGTGTGAAAATCAGAAGGTCCAATATCAGAACTGTAGATTTCACATGGTATGGTATCAATTTTCAGTTTATAGATACATTTCAGTGTTTTTCTGTCGACTTGGGGGCAAGCCGAGTCTGCTGCAGGATAACTTCCTTTCCGGAACCACCTTTATTGCAATTTATAAAATATTTCATCCGAATTGATGCATCAGATCATTTGAACAAGTCCATTAGCACGTTATTGTGTCGGTTCTTTACTGCTCTTATCGGTCTGACAGTTCACATCCCTTTGCATATTGTCCGTGATTGTCAGCCCTTTCCACTTTATTTTGGGAAATTACATGATAGGAGATGCAAAAATAAGGATATGAGACAGTACAGTAAGGATACAGTGAGTACGCTTGTCCGCAGAAAAATCTTCTTATTTATTTACTCATCCTCGATGTTAAGAAAATAATAAGATTCAGAAAAGATGTAGTTACCTTGTCATGATATATAGTCTTACATAGTTCTCCAGGCACAATTATTGCCGACTGAGGACACTCACGCCATACTTAGTACACGACTCAGTTCCCTGTTACTCTCCTCTGCCAGTCACCATTCAGAATTAAGTAGTAGCTCGGGATCTCCTTATGAAGCTATTCTGCTGCTGATGGCTGTAGATATAAGAGGCATAGGTAGCCGTTATATACTATCTTCAGACACCTTTTTTGGTGGCTTTGTTTCTTTTTACCTGTACAATTACTTCGTGTAGGCGATCATACTTAGCATAATTCGTAGCAATCCTGAAACAGTTTCTATTTACATGTGGGGTGATCCATATGGTATATTATCGTTTCTTCGATGTTGAATATACATTTTAGTTTATTTATTGGTTAGTGATTGTTAAATATGAATTAAACAGGTCCATACTGGAAAAAAAATTTCTTCATATCAACAACTACAGGAGTGGATTATAAAAACCATAACAGATAACAGGAAAGTATTGGTTGAACTGCAAACTTTTCATAGTAGGTCTCTTACCTGACCAATTGTTATGTCTGTGAGAAAGACATTTAAGAAACAATAGTGAGACATAAATGTAATGCATATCGAAGAATTAGGCGAAAAAATTATAATAAATTCTGTTGTGGATGTACCTGCTTTCTGATTTTTAAACAGAATTGCTTGAGGGGGAATCTTTTGTCATCCTTGGTGCTGAGTGGAAAATCTAAATGAGAGAAATGGGCGGTGTAATGTCCAGATATGGGGAGAGGCGGGGGAAAGAACCACCTTAAACGTTACAGAATTACTGTTTAAATTGGAAGCTAGATACATTTTCAGCAGAACTGCCCCTGGGTATCTATAAAATAAATGATCATTCCTTACACAACAGTATTTACAAATACTGCGATAAAGTGTTTTTAATGTCTGTATATGATGTCTTTTATATTTTGTCTTTCATGTACAGCCCGAGGATTTAAGTGCGCCAAAGTAAACATAATTACTTATGGGTGTCAAACAGCTCGATTAAATCTAAGCACGTGTTGTAAATTTAGGCATTCTATTGTTATTTAAAATGGGAAGCAGAAAGTTGATTTTTTCCCTATAGTTAAAAAAAAAAAAATAAAGTCCGTCCCATTGGGAAACATTCATGTTCAATAAGCTGCTGTACAATTCTGAACACAGACAATTCTTCTTGAATGTCATTTTTGTTCTCCACTACAGCTCTCCAGGATTACTAATCTATAATATTTCGTTTGGCCCGACTTGTCACTTGAAAGAATATTCGTGCTTAGAGACATGACCATTAAACTCTCTCTCTCTCTCTCCCCCCCTCCCTCCCCGATTTGGTATTTCAGTTTGATTCAGCGTTACTAATTCTTGCATGACAATCTTGCACAAGAATTAACTAAATGCAGTCAAAGCAGTAACATGGTGTTTCGGGATAAAATTCATCCCACGTAGCGCTTACGTCAATTCCAACCGTATTGCAGCAATTTTCTATTCTCTAGGAAATCTTTGGCAAAATATTTATTGTTTGAAACATGATGTGAGATATCGGCCATCTTTCTGGAAAGTGACATATTTTTACAACAAACAAATGAAAAAGAAAAAAAAGCCAAACTCCCATTCTGACAAGCTAGTACCCTGTCACACTGAAAGGGTATTTATTTATAAATTTATGGGTATTCATATAGTGGCCGAATTAGTTGGTCTCTCGGGCAAGGATTGCTCTTTTTCTCTAAAATTGAGTTTTTCATCAGGAAAACCAAGAAGTCGACCACAGACCTTGTTTTCCTTCTTCTGTTCACAATTTACAGAAATATAATGTCATTTTATAGTCATACTTGTTTTGGTGGGGGAAGCAGCATATGAAAGACTATTGAGCATTTCAAATTAATTACTTGCGAGTGCATCCAACAGGTTATGCATTTATTGGCAGGAGTGCCGAAAACTTGCTGAAAGTGTGAAATGGAACCGCTGCATCTGATAATTACGGTAACTGTCTCAAAAGTTGGTGGTACAGTTGCTATAATCACCGTCTTTACTACACAGGGTGGTAAAGACCTGAGTTCGAATCCCATCAGCAGTGACGCGAGGAATTTTTATGGGCCTGGTTCATAATGCGGCTGAGTTAGTCGGTCTCAGGCGAGGATAGAAACCCCCCCCCCCCCGAAACTGGTTTTTCGTCCAGCAAACAGTAAATTGATTACAGAATGCATGCAAGTTACAGACATACTATATACGGCGCAATATAGCCTAAATAAAGTGCTGATGCGCCTAAAACCCTACAACAACAACAACAGCGAGGGTAGCATGATTTTTTTCTCCCAGAAACTTGAGTATTTCTTCCAGCAAAACAGAAAATCAACCACAGAACACTAAATTTAGAGACATAATATGTACAGCGCAATATGATCTAAGTCGCTGACCCGCCTAAAATCCTACTATACCAACTGTTTCAAAAACCATTGGTAATTTTTGAAACCATATGGAAAACAATTGTAGCGCTTTACGAACTGAAAGAAGCAGTATTTCAAATTTTGCATAATATTTCCATGTGTTGTGCAACCTTTTCATCCCACCACCAAAACTGATGCAGTTGATGCCGTAAACAAAGCGCTTTCTTAATTGTTTAACAATTAAGAAAATTAGTCATACGGTTTAACAATTCCCTTCATACACATGAGTGACTTCAGATTGTTCCCGTTTGTAAAAAAAAGACTGTGATATAACAGATGAAACGTCACGGTATTACACTACTCGTGTCGGTTAACACTTATACCAACACTAACAGGCCTCGCAGTAGAAAACCAAGAATGGTGTTCCCGTTATATTTCATAGGAATCTCGGTTCGCCATGGTTGCATTCTGCAGTTATACACGATTAACTCTTCAAAAAGCACATGCCGTTGAAGTTTAAGGCCTTCAATAAATTGAGTAAACTTAGTGTTGATGGCATTCTTCCTCTTGATGAGACTATACACATGAGGGGACATAAATTCAAATTGAGGAAGGATGGTTGCACGATTATGTGCGGAAGTTGCCTTCAGCCACCGGGTGGTTGATTATTGGAACAAACTTCTATCTGTCGTTGTGGAAGTGGGTAGTTTGAATAAATTTAAGGTGAAGGAATAGAACCTAGACAAATTCTTGGAGCGGATAGACGGGTGAGGTGGATAGTTTTTTTTTTGCCGGTGCTCTAAGCTTGCTTTTTTGAACCATTTGCACTACTAATACTAAGTTATCGTCATGATTGGCAATGCCGCAGATCAAGGTGTATTCATTCTACTTCTGATCTGCAATTTCAATTTTTAAGCTCTGGTTGAATTTTTATTCTCTGGTTCCCTGTTTGCCTAAGTTTTGCCATGCGCAGTTTCTTTCCCATCATATGGTTCAACTTCCAGAATTTGTGAACCATTTGAATGCCAATACTTCATATGTTAAGACTTATAATTTGAGTTAAGTTTAAGACTTTCGCTATAAATCAATTTTTTTTTCACACATTTAAATGCGTAACTTTCATAGTCCTTTGGCCTGATCAATAGCTCAGGGTTTACCTGTGTCATCCAGAGCTCTACACAGACAGATAAAATAAATAGGTTTATTGTAAACCTACACATAATTTTGTTTATTTTAAGTCAGGTGAAGCTGGGTACTTTAGCTAGTAGTAATAAATTAATAATAGTTTCAGAACACGATTTATGTTTTATTAACTATATATTATTAAAGAATAAGTAGAGAAGGGCCATGTTTTTAAACAGTACGCAATAAAACAAAAGTCGCTTTTAAAATAAACATTATACAATAAATCAAAAGTCGCTTTTAAAATAATGGATTACAAAATGATACATATGAGCAGATAGAATTCCTTGGGCCTGATACCTACTTACTCTTTCCGGGCATTCATGGGAGCTGTTCACTTCTTCACGTGTTGTTGAATTCCGAAATGTGTAATTTGTTCTGTCTGTACCTATCTCTCAATGGGCTTACACGATTTATTTCATTTTTCGGCTTTGTGTTCCATCTTCGTGTTCTATTAGTATTACATCATAATGATGCAAGGAAGCAAACATATTCTGAATCTGCCCCCCCCCCCCAATTCTGTCTCGTCTCATATTATTTCCATAACCAAAAAGTGCCTATCCAATTCTTCCTTGAAGTTTGCCAAACTCTCTGCCTCGGCTATCCTTGCAGGCAACTTATTCCGACGTTTTACAACACACTGCCCGAAGGTAAACTTTTCACACGATCAAGTCTACTGTTACTCCATAAGGTTTTTATTTGTGCCTTCTGGTTCTTATCTCGCTCACCAGTGAAAATATTTCTTTCTCATTCATTTTACTAAACACCCTCAAGGCCTTATATTCTCCAATCATATCGTCCCCCCAAGGTGTCTAGTTGCTAAGCTCTATAGATAACATCTGAGATGTTCCTCATAGGTATAATGCTTAGCGCTCTTCTTTGCGCTTTCTCTATTTCTGTACTTTTGTTGAGATTTGGCCTCCAGACCTAGATACAGTATTCCAAGTGTAGTCGCACCATCGCCTTACAGAGGTGGATAATGATTTCCTTCTCTCTACTTATAGAATTCCGAAAAATCCAATATGGGATCATCTAGCCTACTATGTTGTCCTCCCAGCTGTTCACCAGTGGGTGAGGATTAACTATGTACAGGGTCATTATAAAAGTCCTTGTGCAGTTTTAAATTTTCATAACTTCCGTTCTATACATGATAAAATCAATCTGTAAAAAGGGTAAGGGAAAGAATTTTTTACAGTTTTACATACATTTATTCTTGGGATAGTTAATTCTCAACATGTCCACCGTCATTATGTATACAAACTGCAATACGATTCTGAAGTTCTACAAATACTTTTTGCAGTTGATTTTCAGTAATACCCTGAATCACATTAGTTATCCTAGTCCGAAGATCGTCTAAAGAGCGAGGTTTTGTTGAATAAACAATAGTCTTAATATATCCCCATAGAAAAAATCCAATGGGCTCAAATCTAGTGAATGTGGTGGCCAAGAGATCGATCCACCTCTTCCAATCCATTTGTTAGGAAAATTTTCATTCAGAAACTGCCTAACATTGAGAGCAAAGAGATAAAGTGCACCATCTTGGTGCACCTTGTTAGGGTTCATCTTTGCTGTAATGGATTCTAAAACTCGGCCAACCACAGTACACAATTTACTTTCTCTTCTATGGAAGCCATTTGGTCCAGCCTAATTCTTCAAAAAATAAAAATAAATAAATTAAAAATAATAATAATAAAATTTTATAATAATAATAATAACATCATTATTATTTTTTTTACAGATTTTTACAGAAAAAATCTGTAAAAAATTATTTTTTTACAGATTTCTACAAAGAAACGTTTTTTACAGATTGATTTTATCATGTATAGAACGGAAGTTATGAAAATTTAAAACTGCACAAGGACTATAATGACCCTGTATGAATGTAAATTATGTGAGTCCACGAGTCGGTTTGTTTTGAATGTTCCTTCTCCTCTTTCTGATACTTCCAAAAATACCTCCCCCCCCCCCAGTGAAACAGCTTTTATAAATTTCTTCCAGTTTGCGCTGGGAGTGAAACACGTTTTCTGAACGTATCAATAGAGTTAATTGGTCTTGGCCGCAAGTTGCATGGATTTACTCCTGAAATTCTGATTATTCATCCTGAAAAACAGGGAAATAGACCATAGAATGCACACACATACATTTGTGGAACATGATATATAGCTGTCGCGTGGCCTTTAGCTGCCTCGGTGAATATTCTAACTCAATCTAACCAAACATTTTCCATAGGGAAGCAGGTAGCAGAGTTGTTACTCCACAACAGCTTCGATAAGCTTGCATTATAACTTTGTGATTAACGGATCGTATCCTGGTCAATTTGGTATTATTTTCCTGAAACGATACTAAGAGTAATAACGTCCGGTGTTGACGATAAGTTAACATTATACATTTTATATTTCCTTTTTTATATAAAAGCCCTTCGTATATTAATTAGACTCGATAATTTTTTTAAACTAAAATCCAATCCTTTTTCTGACTTTTACTCTTCAACTGACAGATGAATCGGAACCCTAAATACAGGTGTTTTTCCTTCTCTTGAATCCGCGTGCTGTGTTAAGAGCAGCTGTGACGATCTCGACCCCGTCGAGCAACCAATTAACCGGTCTTAAAGTGGCCACACCGCTGGTTTACGGCCGTCACCACCATCCAACCTCTCCACCGGAACTCCCGCTGACCTTGAGGAATGCCTTCAGCTTTGGCTTTTATTTACAGTGATGTGTGCCGCCAATGACCTCGCTCGAATCTTCTGCGTACCTCAGGGTTGCTGGTGAATGCGATGAAATACGAGTAGTGAAACGATTGAGACAACTGAACAGTTTTTCCGCATGCTTTTCGCATTCAGTATCAACTCTGGTAATCATGGTCGACTCAAACAGCAAAAATTTATCGTTTTTCTTATCTTTTACTTGCATCTCCTTCATTTATCCTGTTTGCTTCCTGGTATTTATGTTTCCCCCTTACAGGCAGATTATTATAGGAATTTTTTTTTTGTTCACCTTCCTTTATCATGCTTCTCCTCTTCCCTTTTTCCAGCT
Source organism: Mastigoproctus giganteus (assembly GCF_048544385.1). Lineage (NCBI taxonomy): Eukaryota > Metazoa > Arthropoda > Arachnida > Uropygi > Thelyphonidae > Mastigoproctus > Mastigoproctus giganteus. The sequence goes on along the minus strand of NC_143586.1, from coordinate 92,886,977 downwards.
TATAACGTTCCATTTTATTTTACGATGTAATAATTACAGATACTTTCATTAATACAATGAAGCACTTCTTGGAATCTTCGCAATAAGACAATCTTTTTTGCATAACATTCAGTATGACACAAATAGCATAATTAAACATAGAAGTTTTTATCTTCTAGAAGAAACATTTTATCTCCTCCCTCGACTACTACATAAGCTCACACTGTGAAGCCAAAAGTATGCTACAAAGAATTTGCTCTGGTTTTTACCTTTCCTTTTCTTTTATTTTCTTTTTTTCTGGAATATATGCATATGTGTTCCAGTCCGCTGGAAAGGAAACTAAAAATAAAGGCCAAATCATTTACTTTTGTTTATGATAGCTCTTTTCTGTGGACATACTCAACATACATATATTTGTTATTCTGATTCATTTGCACGCCCGGCATTGTTTGCATTCCAGCAGTAATTAGCTGTCTTCATTTCTCTGCTACCGAAAGCATGATTTACGTGAAATGCTAGAGATTATGAGGAAGAAGAAAGATATACAAATTTCTAAAATTTTTGGGAGCTAAGAGCCATTACGTGTATCCTTTGTAAGTGAACAAGATATCAGTAATTATTACTTGTTTTTTTGCTTTTTTTTTTTTTTTTTTATTATATTGCTCCGCGAGAAGCAATATAAAATTCATACATGAAGACGTTTGTTTGGAGATGCATTCAAATTGAGCAGTTTAATGACCGCGCTGTGCTTCTCAGCACAGCATTTAAATTTATTTATAGAAGATAAAATTAAATAACTCCTAAGGAAATTACATCATAATCAAATCTGGTAAATTTTAAAGTTTGCGGCGAAACATCTAATACCGATTACAAATTAAGCAGGATAAAACCTACTAATCGCTCGCTGCTTATAATTTTTATTTATTAATCATCGGAATAAGTTAAATAAAGAAATAAATTTTCTGCTTATACTCCAGGATGACGACACGGTCACAAGAGTTCACAAAATATACAAGAAACAGTACCGTATTTAGTAATCATGGGGGCTTGGACCCCGGTCACCCTCACGCCTGACCACTCTGCTGCGGGCACCCGTTGCCGTCATCTTTTGAAAACAAAAAGTGTGTCTCGTAGTTGCGACCGACGACTTTGGGAAATTCAGATGTCTGATAGATAAGTACCTGTAGGAAGAGCGAAATACTTTTTTTTTTTTTCTTTTCTTTTCTTTTTGACTGGTGTAGTAAAAGCTGGATTTCCTGTCGTGTTTGGCCCATACTAATTCTAATACTTGTTTTTGTAGTAATAATAATAGCATATTTCGGTCATTTTGCCTGTATAAAACTGGAAAATCAAATCCAGAGGTTATAAGATCAGCTTAATCCATAGAGAAAGGAAAAGATTGAAAACTTTTGTCAAATCACTAGTGTGGATTGAGTCCGCAACCCACCTTATTGTGGTGACGCGGCTGCTCACTAATCCTCAAGAGTAAACTCCGCGGAATTTAATCTACGCGCGTCCTTAGCCCTATCAAATTTTTGTGCACCCCTCGTCGCGAAGGACGGTTTGTCTGTTGTGAGGGGAAAACCGGAATCAATCCCGGTAAAAAACTTCACCACTACTGAGACCGCCAAACTCAATGCTGAATGGAAAATACCTGGAAGAATTGTCATAAGGGTAGCAGCTGGAATCGAACCTCGACCAGTTATTCAGCAAGCCGGCAACTTTGCCACAAGCTACTGTGGCCCCGTATGCTATTGCTTTAATTTCAGTATTTCACATCATATTTCTCATCAGTCGCATGGTGAGAAATGTGATGGGTGACGTGATTGCCAAACTTCCTTTACATTCCATTGTTAGGAGCGCTATAGACGTTTTCACATCAAAAATACTTTTACAATGGAGAATAAGAAAAAAATAACTACGCTAATCGACAAAATTAACAGGTCACGTAGAAAAGTGGTGTAACTCATGCAGCATGCGATGAAGCTGAACAAAATTTGGTATGGTAGTGGTGTAGCATAGAATTACGATGAAATGAAGAGACAGCGAGAAACTTCAGACAGGTATAAGGGACATTCGTGCAAAACGCATTTTTGATAGGGGTACCGCAGTTGCGGTACCCCTATCAAAAATATGCAGATTGTATTGCCGTTGATCATTATTCTGCCCCACACGTGAACACCGCCTCCGCTGTGTCCCTTTCTCTGATGTTAGAGGGGAATGATACCGCATTCCTCGTTGTCTCTAGGTGAAATGACGTGTATAATTTGTGTTTAGGCTAAAGAGAGAGAGAACTGTACCCCATTTGTCAGGGTTCCAAGTCACATGCTCATGGCACCAGTTTCGACGGTTCTGCAGTATTTTGGTGTTAATGGGATACAAATGACTGGCTTCCTTGCGTAGAATTCACTTGAATCGAACCTTCTTAATTGAGCCACAGTCCGGTTGGAAATGTTTTCGCCTGTGGCTGCAGCAACCTCAAGAGACAGTTGATGACAGGACATCGTAGGCTTCCGTCTTGCTATTAGAGCCAGATAGCAATCTATTCTGGTTGATTTATCCGTCCGGCGGCCTTGGCCAGCTCTTCTTGTAATGGGTTCTCTTTCCTGAAACTGCTTCCATAAAAGTGTAAAGTGTGTTTAGGGTCAAGCGGCACCAGGGTTCCCCCCATTTCCGCGTAGTTTACATTGCCAGTTGATACAGTACACTGTTAAAGGCCAGAGATTTAAAAGGGCGTGGATCATGGGGTGTGTAATGTCATGTACCGTTGTTCTTCTGGCCATTTAGCCGCCAGACCTCTGCTGAGGCCCAACGTTGCCCGCACTTCGCCCGTGGAAGCAGACCAGGTACCCAGTGGTTAGTTTACTCTGGCAGGTCCTGCCACCTAGTTTCCCGAGATTTCAGTGGCGAGGACCTAAAAAAAAAAATTTCGTTCGATTGCGAGACGACACAGCGTAACACATTAAGCCAACGTGCCACCTGCGACTGCCCGGCTTCAAGTCGTCCAACCGCCCGCCATCTCAAAGAATTATCTAAACGACACTGACTTGCCATCCTGGGTACTGGATATGTGGCTTTCCCACTAAGCAAATAAAAAAAAAACGGGATTGAAATGATATGGTTGCAACCCTTGTTTTTATAGCCATGAACAATATGCAGATGCTCGCCGCCCTGAACTGTGTAGATGTTGACTTTGATAGCCTGATAAAGAACAAGAAAGACAGATTCAACTTCAATTATATTAAGTCTTTCATCGCTCATGATCCCTGACCTTCTAGAAGAGGATTACGATGCTCCCGTTTCCTATCCCTAGGATCCGTGAACATAAATCAAATTAATATTTAGCGCTTTTCTATACTCCTTAATCCTTAATATATTCATTATTTTGTATTTGTAGGCTATATTTTGTAGTCTGCATATTCAAGCTCCTATATGTGAACCCTTGGCGCTGGTCCGATGGGATATTGTGTTGTATGTAATTCTGTACTTCACAATAAAGATTTATTTAATTATAATGTGCGGCTAAGGTGATAGATCAATTTCTGTTGGATACTCGGAATTTGCATGCCAGGATGCCTATTATATGAAATATTCTCCCTTTTCAGTGTACATGACATTTTGCTTTTAATAATGTATTAAGGAGAAATTCAAATAATTTCTCGCGTTTAATAAATAAAGATCGCTAATTTTCGTTTTTATTGCTGTTATAACTATTAGCAGAGGAAAAAAAAAAAAACAGGCACTCACTGCCTGTTGTTTTGTCACTGCCTGTTGTTTTTCACTGCCTCTAGTGCCTGATTTCCATGCGTTTTGTACAAAGTGGGAAGCCACTTTGTACAAAACGTTTTGTGGAATTAAATCTGTTGTTGGTGTGCGCGTCATATAAGTAGGTAGTAGCTGTTTATGGAAGAGATTAACTTTAGATTTGATAAAGTGTACATTTTTTCCAACTGTATCCACACTGAGCATTTGCCCTCATCAACTCTTCTATGACATCAAACTGGTAACCGGCTCACACAAAACACTGTATGACCAACCATATAGCTGCAATTTTCAAGAGCTTTGCGCTAAGTTACGAAGTTTACTAAATATAAGAGGTAGCACCAAGAAAGAAAGAAAGAGAGAGAGAGAGAGAGATTCAAAGTGATAATATAGTTAAAGCAACATGGTCTCACAGGAATTATAACATTTGCAGAGCTATCTTGTTCTTTCATCTGCTTTTGCGGCCAGCAAAATTTAAACTGCATCGATAATTCAACGTTATTAATTCTCGCAGAACAAGCTTGCTTTTGTAACGATTTGCCCTGCTATTGCCCTATTTTCAAACATATAGCTTTGCTAGATGTTTAACGGACTGTTTAAAAGATGAGTCTGGTACGACAGTCTGTTTCAGGACTAACCGGTTGCTCATCACATCGCAAGTGGTCTCCAGTGACAACACAGACAAAACAGCTTTAGTTATATTACAACGTTGAACTACTATGGCAGCTCACATTGAACAACTTCTTGACAACTGTTTTGTCTACATGTGCAGTACTGACCACCTGTTATCTGGTGAAGGACCAGTTGGCCCTGAAACAGGCTCTTATATTATTATTATTATTATTATTATCAGTTTATTTACCCAAGGTTCACCTCGTGTACAGCTAGTGGGCTAGGAGGGTGTACAGATATTTTGAAATATACGTCATACAATTTTTTACAAATTTTCAAGATATTTACAATAATGGTATTAAATAGATAATCATATTTACTTAACAGCAAGTTACAATTCACTTTAAAATAAAATTGATCTTAATAATTAAGGAGATAAATACATATATATTGGTTGACTTATATATCTTTTTCCAGCAACTGTTATAACAAATTTACTTATTTTTCATTACATTATTGCATTTAATTATTTACATCATATAAATTTTTGATAAAAAAAAATCAGCTCAATTTTCACACACGGTAGTCCTGGTGATTTAGTCCAGATTTATTTATTGTCTTTGAACTTTATTGGTTCAATGGAGAAGGTGTTTAAGTGTTCGATGATGTTACATGGGAAAATTCCTTTTAAGGAGTCCAGGTTAGATAGCTTCGTCCTAAATGGGGGATGGTTTCTATTTCTTGCTTTTGTGAGTGCGATAATATATTTTATTGATGGGGGCGTCAATCTGGAAAGTTAGCAGCTTGTCGAGCGTTGACAGATTCTTTTTGAGGATAGTGAGCTTCCAGGAGATCATGCCTAGGTTGACTAGAAGAACGGATTTCGAGGATGGTGAACGGATTCCCTCCCAGACCATTCAGCCACTGCAGAATCCAATATTCAATTGTCAGAAATTTGTTACAGTGAGAGGTAGATGTAGAGGATCAGATTTCGGAGGCATATAGTGGTATAGGTGTGAGAGATCTATTAATGTATTGTCCGTTCAGTTCGATGATGTGACAGCCTGCGAGCTCCTGGCGGATGGCCCAGAAAGCAGCATAGGAGCTCGCAGGCTGTCACATCATCGAACATGATTGTCTCACCATTAACTGTAACTCGAATGTCATTCTTGACCGTCCTCTTCGTGATTGTCATGTGTGCTGATTTAGCATTGTTTAGTTGGAGTCCAGCTCGCTGTAGGAAGTCAATTAACTGTTGAATTTTCTTGCTTGGAGGTTTCATTATTAATTTCTTGCATCTGTTTGGGGTCTTTTGATATGATAAAGAATTTTAGATTTTCAGTGAAGGAGCTAAAATTTTGATGTTTTGCGAGGAATGGTTCAAGTAGGATTGCAAAGATGGTTGTCGACATCACCCCGCATTGAGGCACATCCCTCGTTGCATAGATGGTTTCCGGTGAGTTCCATTGGCTATAATTAAGTGTCTCCGCTGGAGTAAGGACTCCAGAATGCTGACAATTTGGTTAGATGCTTTGAAATATTCTTTTAAGATGCCTATAAGCAATGGAGACAGCATAAAAAGCAGATTTGATGTCGAAAAAGATTATGTCCAGTTGAGCTGTCATTCAGGGCTTTTTGTGCTCTGAAGAGAGTATCGAGGAGATTAGAAGTCTTGGATCTGTGGTGTAGGACTGTGTGGAGGTAGGATGGTCGGTGAGCTCAGTGTTGAATAATCACTGAGTGTTTAAGTTTTTCAAATATCTTTAATAATGTGCATCCTATGGAGATTGGACGGTAGTCTTTAGGAGTCTTGGGGTTTCCAGTTAGGGACTGGTTTGACGTAATAAGATTTCCAGAGTTCAGGTATGGTGCCTGTCTTTAGAATCTTCTGGAAGATGTTTAGGAGGAAATCCACAATGTACACAGAGCACACCTTAACTATAAACGGTGTGCCGTCAGGGCCCTTACCTTTGTTGGGCAGGCCATTTATCACATCAGTGAGCTGCTGCTTAGAGATAATTACATCATCCAGGCCAGACAGGGTTTTCTAGTGTCATCTTTTAAATAAACGGTCTGTTAACCTTTTGCCTTATATTTGAAAGTAGTGCAATACCAAGGTAACTCCTTGCAAAGTCAACTTTGTTCTATTGTGAGAATTAAGACCTATTGTTATTGTCTATGCAGTTTGAACTGTTTTTTGTTGCAAGCAAGCAAGATTTAAAGGACAGAATAATGCCAAGCATCTTATAAAGGAGAAATGTAGTCACTTTTTTTTTTTTTTTTTTTTTTTCCCCGCGGCTCTTAAAGACATATGCGATCCCTGATATCAACAAGTGCTGGATTGCTTTCTTAATATTTCCAGATTTTAAAATGTTTGCTTTATTGTTATTTATTTATTTATTGTAAAATATACCGGATTTTAAAGAATTTCGAATTGTGCCGAGTTTTACAGAATTTACTGTGATTATAGAAACAAATAATAATGGTACAGAATTACCAAAATAAAAAGATAGAAATAATTCATCAGTAGCAGAATCTCAGAGACCTATTTAATCAGATTATAGTAACATTAATTGGTATGCTTTTTTTTGCAGAAAAATAAATATATTCCCAGTTGATATCCCAGATTCCCCAGTGAATTCCATGTATGTTGTGAACATTAAGTTTTCATGAGTATTGTATTCGGACAACAGGAAACTGTAATTCATAGTGGAAAGTGTAGAGTATGGCTAAAAATATATTTCTTTGATCCAGTTCATCTTACTTAGTAAATAGAGGGTGGTCATAAAATCTTACACCGGTTTTAAATTTTAATAACTAAAGATATACAGATAATGGAACTATTTAGTAAAAATTATATGAAAGTTCAAGTCTTAAAGTTTTATTCTTAATGTAGTTTTTAATTATCACACTTCAACATGGCCACCATCATTGTTGACTAATTCTGGGTCTCCCAGATCATGGTTTGTCATTAACTGATCCAGTTTCTTTAAATTTTTTCATCCACCTACTTATTCACTTTTTATGCGGTGCATCTTTTTTATATGAGGTATGAGGTATATTCGGGGTCTAGCGGCTCCTGGGATTTCTCCCATCTCCGCGAATGTTCTGTGTATCGGTGACAGTTCCCTGTCAAAGCCAGAGATTTAGAAGTGTGTGGGTCATGAGTAGTGTTATATGTTGTGCTCATTGTTTATCCGGCTTATTGGCCGCCAGGCCCCTAATGGGACCCGACGTTGCCCATACCTCGCCACATGGAGGCTAGCCGGGTGTTACAATTGAGTGAATTGTACTTACTCTGGCAGGTCCTGCCACTTACTTTCCTGGGATTTTAGTGGCTAGGACCTAAAATAAAATTGGAACGACCGCGGTTGATTTTAGTTCACTTACATTAAAGCGCTAATTTGGGGTTTGACGCTGAAGGCCTGTTTCTGAAATGCCTAAAAGGTTGGGCGAAATTTTTTTTTTGGTGTATTTTAAATTTGGACGTGTAGGGCTATACACTGTGCAAGAGAAAGTGCTGGGAGGGGAGAGTGAAGGCTGGGGGGCGAAATAGGAAGAAGAGGGTCGATAGGGTAGGTGACCCCCAATTATTCAGTGAGGCATGCCCATGCCCCACCAGAGGGAAGGAATGGTGTGGCAGGGAAGAGAGGAGACAGCAAGCCGTCACCTCCCTCCCCTGCCGGGTGTGGGAGTAAAAGAATTGCACTGCACATGCAGAGCCTTGAGCCAATATGGCTCCGTCAAGGCAGCAACTTGGAGTTTCTCTATCTTCGTCGGTCTTCTCTGTCATCGGTAGCCTTTAGTATCCAGATTTGTCCTCAGCTATGAACAATGGTCAGGTCCGTTGTTAGTCTGTTATTAATGGCTGTGGTTCTCTTCATCATGGGAAGATCCGCATCTCCATGGGGTTATTCTCGCGATCGCTGGTTTTAGATGATTAGTAGTGAGCAGGTTCCTGAGGGAGGTTCTCCTTGAGTTCTCTCCACGCGTGTTCTGTGTCTCTTTTTATTTATTTATTTATTTTATTTTATTATTTTTTATTTTTATCTTCTTCTGTAGGTGGCTATCAGCGTTTTACCCCTACCAAATAGTTTTTGGGCATATTCCTTTAGCTCCCTGTATTCCTCCAGTGAGTCCAATAGATGTGATTCCAAGTTCTTGGGGAGGTAGTGTATTGCAGTGATCAGTCTGCACCTGAGGTCCTCATAATGGGTGCAATCGTACATAATGTGCTCCCAGCACTCAAGCTCCCCACAGGCACAGCTCGGATCCACCTCAATCCCCAGCGCTGCCAGCTTGGCTTTAAAGGCCCCGTGACCAGTCAGTAAATAGGTGGTGTATAAGCCAAGTTGGGGGACTGGGGTACATCCTGTCGATGTTCGGAAGGAATTTCCTGGTGATATTCCCTTATTTGAGTTGGCCCAGCGCTCCTGCCAAACTTACATCAGGTGTTTTTGCAGTCTTGTCTTTTCATTTTTTTGTGGTGCATTGATGTCCACAGTATAGCCATGGTATGTACAAGGTATTCCTTTCTCTATGTGGTAGTTCATTCCCCTGCGCGTGATCTCTAAGTCAAGGGGGGAGACCCGGCCAAGACCTGCAGGAGAGCCCCGCCAAGATCTTTTTTATAATGAGTAATGAACTTTCTTCTCACAGCTGTTATTATTATTATTATTATTAAAATCAGTTTGTTGTTGATTTAAACTCTGCAAGCCGAAGCATGCAATTAACCTTTTCTTCAATTGTCGCCATTTGGAATAATTTAATATTTTCAAATAAAAGAGAAATTGATAAAATATAAATTCAACAAAAGAAAAATCAGATTTACATGAATGAAATTATTATATAAAAAACTTTAAGACTTGAACTTTCATATAATTTTTACTAAATGGTTCTATCATTCGTATAACTTTAGTTATTAACATTTAAAACCGGTGCAGGACTTTATTACCACCCTGTATAATACCAATTTCCCCCAGAGGCGGGGTGAAATGGATCAAAGTAAGTATGTTATAAAACCTGCTACAAGTATTAATATTTAATGCCTAAAATTTGTTTGCAGTAACAGAAGAAATATATATAGTTGGTAGTAACTTAATAAAAACTTTATTTACTAACGTATAGGTTTGTGCTATAGTATAATGTTTATACAAAGCCAACTACAAAGTAGTTACAAAATTGGCATTATTTAAGTATAGAGTACAGTATCTCATATTGTGAATGCCTTCACAACGAGTTTCCATAGTATTGCACAATCTCGAATAAGTAACGCTTCTCTAATAGAGAAGACTACTGTTACTTATTCTGGGCGGATACCACCACCCAGACTGCACCGTTTGAAATAAAGATAAAGAGATCTCTGTTATCCTCATACTATCCCTATTAAACTTAGGAAAGTAAAAAAGATGTAGGAAGATGATAGTAGGAGAAGAAGAAATGCCGTCGAAGGAAGAAAGGGACAGTTACTCCAACTCACACCACTCAAAAACACCTCGAATAGGCAACTACCTATTCTCGGAAATTGCGTGGCCATCAGGCTCCACCCCCCCGTACGGCACCGTTTCGGAGCTTATTGGCTCCTCATCAGTGGGTGGTTGGCTAAGTATAAACATGTTGCTATAGCACAAACCTATACGTTAGTTAACTTCTTTGTAACCTCAGGCTTTTGCCCTAAACAAATTATGTAAATTTCTTTACGTAATAGGTAAATTTAGTAAAATTAGTCTCTTGAAATACGAGTAATTCACCTACATGGACCCCTTACTTTATGACAGTCAGGAGTCACCTTTGCTTTTATTCAGCAGTATTCTCGTAGCTGCATTAATTCACTTTCTATCCGATGTTTCGGTGTTAGGATTGATCACACGTTTAATTTGCACATTAAAGCAGTGCAAATTAAACGTGTACAAATTAAACTGTGATAAGGCCTGCTCGTAAATCCGATTGTCCTTTAAACTCGAAAGTACTACATGTAGTCACCGAAGTTGCGTGATGTTATGAAAAGTGCTGTACTGAAATAAAAATACTTTAAAAGTAATATTGTATTTTACTGCACACTTATTGCGTGGGTAGAAGTGCTTTAATTTTTTCTGTGTCTATAGTGGCAGTGCAAGCTTTTAACTTTTTTTTTTAATGAAAACCCCAAACACGAGAGGTATTAGAACCTATAGTACTTAGTACGGTGCTTGGGTTGGAGGTTGAGAAGGCAAAGGAAGATATTTGCGAGATATAAGACAAGACTGAATTTTAGAAGGATTGAAATCAACCAAGTTGTCTTTGCCCCACCGGAGAATTACCTGGAGATCGGCATTTAAGGAATTGGTAGCGGATATTCGAGAAGTTGAAGCTGATTGAGCAGGGCAAGGTTTTTCTGAACCTTGGGGGACACCAGCATTAGTGAAGAAGTTAGAAGACAGAGCCATCTACCATCACCCTCAGTGAGCGATCAGAGAGAAAACTGGATAACCAATTACAAAAAACAGTTGGCAAACCATAAGATGGAAGCTTGTTTAGAAGACCTTTATGCCAAACACGATCGAAAGCCGTTGAGATGTCAAGAACAACTGCTTGTGTTTCACCAAACTTTTCCATTGAATTTGTCCATAAATGGGTAACATAAGCCAGAATATCACCAGTGGATCGACACTGACGGAATCCATACTGGTGATCGTTGATCAGACGGAAGGTTTCTAGGTAGTTTAAGAGTTGGCGGTTAATTGATTTCTCCATAACTTTAGAAAGAGTAGAAGTAATTGCAATGGGACGATAATTGGATGGGAGGGACTTATCACCCTTTTTAGGAATTGACTGGATATGAGCAAATTTCCAAGAAGAAGGAAAAACACGTTTGGAATAAGAAAGTGAAAAAAAAAGGCGGCAAAGAACAGGAGTAAGTTCAGGAGCACAGGTTTTGAGAACAAGTAGAGAAATACTATCAGGACCTGAGCTTTCTTAGCATCGAGATGCGTCAAAATATTCTGACATCCTTTTGACGGAAGGCCACAGGAGACATTGAATGGAGCGTGTTGGGAATAGTGGGAGGTGTTTTACCAAGATCATTAATACATGAGTTGGAAGAAAAATGGGATGGTAGCAGGTCAGCTTTATCCTTGGCTGAAGTGACAACAGAACCATCTGGTTTGGACAGAGGTGGGAGCAGAGATGGGCAAAAGTTGCGGCCAATAGCTTTGGCAAGAGACCAGAATGCTCGGCTACCATTAGGGCAAGAAGCGTTTTCTACTCTTAGCCTGGTCAAAATTTAGTTTGGACTGATTAATGACTGCTTTACAATTGTTGCGAGCTTTGGTGTAGGCAGAAAATGAAACTGAAGAATTGGAAACAAGCTAATTGCGATATGCAACATTCGGCTTATTCGGAGTCTAAGGAGCTCCCAAGCCTGGCGCACTATGGCTACAGATGCCAATATGCCTAACAAACAAAGAAACAACTCTCGAATACGCTCTCTGGAGGTTTAGATGATTGCCTACTGATGTCTGACACTCTTGGCTGGTCGGAGAATGGTTAGAAAAACTCAGGTCAGCAATGGTATTTCTGCTATAGCAGCATTCAGTCCTGGGCTTTCCCCTCTTTTTTTTAATGTAGTATTGTTAACTTTGTTAGACAGACCGTATGATCTTCGCGTGTAATGTTATGTAAGACTCGTGAACGTGGTGTTGCTTGTGAAGGTTATTTATATACACTGAGTGATCACTGAATTATGACCACCCCTATGAAAATTGAATGCGACCCGTTGACCACGTGTGGTACGAGAGTGCGCAGTTAGTCGACCTACGTAGCATAGATAAGGTGTCAGTGGTTCAGTAGGTAGTAAAATTCCGAGCGTGCTGGGTAAAAGGAAAATATTTATCGGGCTTTGATAAATTGTGGGGATAATTTATTTTGATAAATTGTAAGGACAGATTGTGGGGCTCGACGAGCTGGTGCCTCGATTTCCCAAACGAACTGGTGGGGTGTTCGAAAGCCGCCGTAGTTTTTAAAGTGTACCAGGACTGGCGTCAAAATGGTCAAACAACGACCCGACGGCAAAACTGCAAAGGTCAGCGAAAGGTTGATGTTAGAGGTGAGTGCCGAGTCCGACGACTCGTACAGGCGCAGCACTGTTGAAGAGTTGATTACCCAATAGAACATGGGCCAACCCGGAACAATATCTGGCGTGACCATGCGTAGCACGCTCGTACGTATGGGCTATACCAGCAGACGACCCCTACGGCATCCTCTCCTAACCAAAGTTCATCGGCGTAAAACTCTCGCCTGGTGCAAAGAGCATGCAAGTTGGACATTAGAAGACTGGAAGGAGGTGTGCTGTTCGGATGAGTCACGTTATTTACTCCACACCGTGGATGGTCGTGTACGGATTTGACGTCAACAATGTGAGGCTCTTCATCCATCATGTATGGTATCAAAAGTGCAGGCCGGTGGAGGCGGTTGTATGGTGTGGGGCATGTTCCACTGGCAGGAACTTAGACTCCTGGTGCATGTAGAACAATGTATCACTGGTCTCCACTATACACTGAGTCCGGGGCGTAGCGGGGTGTACACAGTCAGCAAGCAGTTGACTATCGTCAACTGCTTGCTGACTGTGTACACCCCGCTACGTTACACTTTCTCCCGAATGGCGATGGTGTCTTCCAAGACAAGAATGCGCCGAGCCATCGGGCACTTGTTGTGCAGGAATGGTTTGAGGAACACAGTTCTGACTTCCAGCATATCGATTGGCCTCCAAACTCCACCGATATCAATCCCATAGAGCACTTGTGGGACACTATGGAAAAAAAAAAATTATTATTTTAGGGTTGCCCGTAATTAAATACATTAACCCGTATTTGTGTCTGTAAATTGCGTATGTTCTGTGGTCGATTTGCCTGTTTTGCTGGACGAAAAAACCCCAGTTACTGGGGAGAAAAATCTTGCTATCTACGCATGAGACCGACTAACTCAGCCACGGAGTGAAAAAACCCATTAAAGTTCTTCGCGTCATCGACGGGATTCAAACCCAGGCCTTTTCCACCCGGTGTGGGGAGGACGGTGACGATACCACTGTGCTGCTACCCGCGCAGACGGGACACTATGGAAAGGCATATCAGGCGTCTGGATACACCAATCACCTCCGTACCTGCATTGCTGACCGCATTACACACAGCTTGGTTGGCTATACCTCGCCGAACGCTTCCAACAACTTGTTGAATCAATGTCACGTCGGATAGCTGTTGTACTGAGGGCAAAAGGAGAACCTACGAAGTATTAGGTAGATGTTCATAATTCAGTGATCACTCAGTGTGTGTGTATATATATATAATCTTTGTAGATATATTAGAGAGAGAGAGAGAGAGAGAGAGAGAGAGAGAGAGACAGACATTTTAAAAAAGCATATGGGAGAAGAGTAATAAATATTATACAGTTGTAATCAAACTGAACGCTATGGTTAGAGAACGTAAAGCTAGTGGTAACAGAGTTTTATTATTAAGTGTTTATAGACTTTTATTAAGTGTCCTTTAAAGTTAAAATCTTAGTAATTCGTTGATAAGGATATAACTGTATTTGGCTTTCACTTCCATTAATCGCAGAAAAAGAAAAAAATAATAAAACAATTAGTCTAAGATAAAAACCACCGTGCCTGAAATATATATAATTGTTGTATTTAGCATTAGTAGAGGCATACGATGCAAGAAAGCAAGCTTATGCAGCAGCAGCAAAAAAAAAAAAAAAAAAAATGCTCCGGTTTCACCCCTTCGTTCGTACCAAATACCTGTCCGGCTAAGCCTTAAATTTATTTAGGCTATCAACTTTCATAAAAAAAAAAAAAAATGTGGCAGTCTATTCCACCAATCAACTACCCGCTGGCTAAAGGCAAACTTCCGCACATCTATCCTACAACTGTCTTTCGTCAATTTGAATTTCTGCCCTCTCAGGCGATTATTCTGAGCAAGTGGAAGAATCCCATCAACATTGAGCATACTCAAACCATTCAAGGCTTTATACACCTCAATCAGATCACCTCGCAGGTGCCTAGTCTCCAGTCACTGTAATCTGCAAAACTTAAGCCTTCCTTCGTACGAGCAACCCTTTGTTCCATTCACTAATCTTGTTGCCCTTCTCTGGGAGAAGACAGAGAGTGGTAATCAATGGACACTGCTCTTCGTGGACTAATGTTATTAATGGAATCCCTCAGGGTTCAGTGTTGGGTCCATTGTTGTTTTCTGCATTTATAAATGATATTAATGATGGTATATCAGACTTAATGTCCAAGTTTGCAGACAATACGAAGGTTGGCAGGGTTGTTAATGACACTAATGACAGTTCGCTGCTACAACAGGATCTAGAAAAGTTGAGCAGATGGGCTGAGAGGTGGCAAATGAAGTTTAATATTGACAAATGTAAAGTACTACACGTATCAACTCTGTGGTACTACACTGATAGTGGTAGAAAATGAGAAGGACCTGGGGATAATTGTGCAGGCAGATATAAAATTTTCTGAGCAGTGCAGACAGTCTGTAAGAGTAGCTCATGGTGCCTTGTCAATGATATACAGCAATTTTTTTAACAGGGATAAGGAGGTGATTATCCCCTTGTATAAGGCAATGGTCAGGCTACACCTTGAGTACTGTATACAGGTTTGGAGGCTTCATTTTAAGAAGGATGCAGATCTGTTGTAACGAGTACTCAACCATCCATTTATCCATAGCAACAATTTGCCTCCAGTGCCGCACTGCTCCAATTTGTGCAACAGGCTTCCATGTGCAACAGTATCAAAAGTTATTCCCTGCATCCTGTTCCTTTGTGACCATATCATAATATCCAATCAAATTGGTCAGACAAAAGACTTCCCCTTAACAAAACTATGCTGTGTCCGAGCTATAACCGAAGTCTTTTCTAGATGATCTTTCAGTGCTTCTTTAACCAATGCCTCCATTAATTTCCCTGGAACAGAAGTTAAACTAACAGGTCTATAATTACTTGTGTTGACCTTTGATCCTCCTTTGTGAATTGAGGTCACATTTGCATATCTCCAGTCCATGGGTACCTCCCCTGAGTCTAAGGAAGCTCTCATAATTATGTCTAAGGGACTGCTTACTTCCTTTGCTGCCTCCTTTAATATAACTGGATAGATCCCATCCACCCCAGATGCCTTTCTTATGTTTATCTTCAACAATTTCTCCTCCACTTTGCTCTCAGTTATTACAAAATCATCTAGCTCACTGCCAGAGTTCAGTTCACATTCTGCATTCCACTCCCTGACTTGTTTGACAGGTTACCGGAACTCTTTAGGAAAAAAGCATTGTAAATGTATTTTTCAGATTCTGGAAACTTATCACAGTGCTGACATTGTAAATCCTTGCTCTTTGCAACAAAACATCGCACAGAAAAAAAGAAAAGTAAATTCTAACATACATAGACGTCGAGAGCTAATGCGGGCCCCTGTGCAAAGTGCATTACGTCCCTCCTCCTGTGTGTGTGTGTGTGTGTGTGTGTGTGTGTGTGTGTGTGTGTGTGTGTGTGTGTGTGTGTGTGTGTGTGTGTGTAAGGGTTAAAAAGCAACAAATCATTTCTAAAATATAATAAATTAATAAGATAAAAGATAAAAAAACATTAGAAAAATAAAAAATATATATATTTAAGCTTGTAGAATTTTTTGCGGATTATTAAAATTTTATTTAATTTCTTTAAAATGTGATATTCCGGTCTCTGCCGGGGGCCCCCTTGAAGAAAATACATGTCCTACTGCTGTAGATCTCTAACTCGCTTTCTCCTTCTTATTGAGCCTGTAGTCATATATGAACACTCCCTCCTAAAACTTTGGAATCACGTTTCATTTCTCTTATGTCAAAGTTTTTATTAAAATAGGCCCAACTTTTACCAGTTTTATTGAAATTTTTAGAATATTACAAAAAAGATATAAAAGACTCCTGAAAGCGGCCCCAGAACAGAACTCTGGGGGCAGCCCCTGCAGACACCACGATTCACTCTACCATAAGGCGTTTCCACGATGATGCGTCTCTTGAAGAGGTATTAGTATTAGTAATGGCCGCATGGTGCAAGAAAGCCTATGGCTTAGGCTGCACCAGCCGGAAAAAAAAAAAAAAGCCGAATAAAACAATGATAAAAAAAATAATAATAATTAATAAAAGAAAACGAAATTAAACCTATCATACTATGCGCTTCCTTGACCCGAAGGTACTATCCAGATGACCTTTGAATTTCCCCAAACTGTCAGCCTCTACCACCCATGTAGGCAACTTATTCCAGTAATTTATAACTCGCTGGCTAAAATAAAACTTCCTGCAGTCCAATCTAAACATTTTCCCCCGTAACTTGAATTTATGTTCCCTAGTTCTAGCATCATTTATAATCTTGAAAATTTCGTCCGCATTCATTTTACTGATGCCTCTCAGAGCCTTAAACACCTCAACGAAATCTCCTCTAAGGTGTCTAGTTTCCAAACTCTGCAACCCACATATTCGAAGTCTTTCTTCATAAGGACACCCTTTTGCCGATCTCACCAGGCGAGTTACCCGTCTTTGCACCCTTTAAAGAAGCTCGATGTCTTTCTTTAGGTGAGGTCTCCGTACTTGAACACAGTGTTCCAAGTGTGGTCTAACAAAAGCCTTATATAATGGGATTATCACGTCCCTATCTCTACTTGCAAAAGTTCGATAGATCATCGATAGGACACCATGGGACTTCCTTGCAACCTGTTTACAATGCTCAGAGAATTTCATGTCTGACCGTATCGTAACACCTGAGTTCCTTTCCTCCAGTACTGGGTTTAGTTGAACTCCACCAAGTGGATAAGTTATTTTGGGATTACTGTTTCCCAGGTGTGATACCTTACACTTTGTTGGATTAAAGCATAGCTGCCATTTTTCTGACCATTCCTGAAGTCTATCTAGGTCTCTCTGAAGAAGCTCAGCTTGACAGTGATCATTAACTACTCTACCAATTTTAACATCATTTGCAAATTTAGACATCACGCCCTCTATCCCTTCATCGATGTCGTTTATGAAAATTAAAAAAAAAAAAAACAGTGGTCCTAATACTGATCCTTGGGGAACCCCACTTCTTACATCAACCCAATCTGAGGAATAGCCATTTATCACAACCTCCTGCCCTGATGGGTTGGGTTCGGTTTTATTGGCGCATTAGCAACTAAGGCTATAATGCGCCTGCCCTGGATTTTTCCAGTGATTCCAACCTGTTCCAGCTTATAAATCAACCGCTCATGTGGAACTGAGTCAAAAGCTTTGCTGAAATCTAAATAAACAATGTCGAAATTATTCCCTAAATCCAGCTCGTGAGTGACCCTTTCAAAATAGCGAACCAGATTTGTTAAACATGATTTTCCTTTTACAAACCGTGCTGAGTATCCTTGAGAATTTCAATTCGATCCAAATGATCCTGAATTCCACCTTGATCATTGCCTCAATGATTTTCCCTACTACTGAAGTCAGACTGAGAGGTCGATAATTTCCCACTTCACTCTTAGAGCCACCCTTATGTATGGGAGATACATTGGCACTTTTCCAATCCAAGGGAATCTGCCCAGAGTCTAGTGATGCTCGCATAACCTCAATGGTTCAATGCACTTACTTGCCGCCTCCCTTAAGATTATAGGGTATATTCCATCAACTCCAGGAGACTTACTGGCCTGTAGGCTCGAAAGGTTTTTTCATTAAATAATCTCGCGAAATTTCAATATCATTAATTACATATTTTTCAACTTCGCTCCCACAATTTCCCATTGCCACAAAAGGTTTTTCATTTGTAAATATCGATGCAAAATAACTGTTGAGTTCACCTGCAACGGCAGCTGGTGTATTTAATACTATCCCCTTTCTCTTACGTAAAGGTCCGATCTGGTTTGTCCTGCTCTTCTTGGCATTTATATATGTGAAGAATTCCTTATCCCCCCCCCCCTCTTTCTCTGTTTGCTAGTGATTTCTCATATGACTGTAAAGTCCGTGAAGCCTTCACAAAATTTATGGGGAAATCTTGCAGCTCGTTTGGAATAATGTTAGTCAAGACACTATTATAAAATTAACAACAGAGTCTTGAATTGCCACGGAATGTCACGTTTTTGTAATGTAGTGATAAAATGTCGGAGAGGATGTTTTAACGAAAAATTGGTATAGTTGTTAATATGAATCATTTCAATGTTTCAGTGCTTAATAAAAAATCTTAAAATACTTGGTAGGGTTTTTTTTTTATATTAAACGTTACATGTCATAACTAACTTCAAAAAAAAATAAATAAATAAATAACGAAAACTGTTGTCATACGCTGAACTTCAGAACTGAGACTTAACAATTTGGCACATTCATTCGTCTTTCGAATGAACAAGACCAATTTCTCGCCTCGCATGCTTTTGTTTGTGTTTGTTTGGAGTGAATAAGATAGCTTATTAAAATATGGTAAATTTTATACAACCGTTATAAATGACCCCTTCTACCTCTGTGAAGTGTCTCGATGCCTCGCCATTTTATCGTACACCACCATACAAAATTTATAAATGGCTCTTGGGGGGGGGGGGGGAAAGCAGTCTCTATTATGCTATAGTGGACTTGAACTAGTGGCACCATCCTCCCGCCTCCCTTCCCTCCTACTGTAATGGACATTCCTTTCCACCCACCATGCTCGGACCATTGAAGACATTGATAATGTCACGTTTTCTTATACTAGTGTATAGAAAAAGTCAGTCTTTCATTAAATTCATGCTAGCTCTTGATGAAAATAGTGATACTTGTGACACCGTTCAGTTATTCATATTTGTGCGGGAAATCAATTCAGAATTAGCTACACTCCACCGCTTTAAAAGTACAACACCTTTGGATGTTTTTTTCCCCTTAAACTTAGTGAAACTCCGAAAACAGTCTACTTAAATTGGAAAGAACTTTGTTGTGTGATGACTGATTATGCGAAAAACGTGGATGGAAGAAATTTGAGTGAGTGTTGCGAGTTTCAATACTGAAATGGAATGCTCTAATTCACCCCCCCCCCCCATGCAAGTACCCTGCACGCAAAATTATGAATCGAGAAGCTGTAATGGATATTGTTGTTCCCATTTTAATTTTAATTAGAAAAATTTCTCTAATCTGTTGTAGATTCCATTTATTTTTTAATTAGAAATTGAGGCAGAATATGAAAATGCGTTGTACTGCAGTGAAGTCAGGTTGCTCAGTAGACGACATGACCACCCGAAATCCGGAAAATTCCAAGATCCAATAAGGGTCAGTTCCAGAAGTTTCCGGATTTGGCAGGCTCGGCTGTTGTTTTTAATCAGACACACTTTCACTACGACTGGAAATATTTTTGCTTTTGTAATACTTCTTCGTCATTTTATTTTTATTATATTTTTACTATTGATCTTATAGTCGATATTTAAGTAAAATAAAACATAAATCACAAAATATATATTAGAAAAATGCAGTCGAATTTATTTATACAATCAGTGATTCTTTTGAGATGCCTTTCAACGATATTCATTGGAACGAAATTTCGTTACAAGTGATTCGTGTAACTCTGAGAAGATTGTTATAATGGGATTTTACTGTACTTAAAAAGTTCCGTATTTCAAAATACAAACATTCTGTATTTGAAAGACTACGTATCTTACAACTACGTCCATGGTACATTATTTAGTTATTATTTTGATATTTGTAGCAATTATTAGTTTTCAGCTCTTTAAGACTTTTTAGTATTCTAAATGTTTAACAAAAAAAAAAAAAAAAAAAGAAGAACAATGCAATAATGATTTTGATCAATTTTTGCTGCTTTCTGTTAATTTTAAAACCTATATGGCCCACTTCTACTCCGTTTCTCAACAGTGTAGCCTACGGGTGCAAAAATATTTCCCACCCTTGACCTTTTCTGAAAAATCAACAGTCCACGTGTAAAAAGCATTGTCCCAACCATCAAATTTTTGCCACAATGTCGAAAATTTGATGGTTGGGACAATGCTTTTCATGGAACGACAGTCTGTATGGAAGCTTTCTCCTTGTTGGCCGACTCGGATTCTTCCATCGTAACATATACTCTGATCCTTCAGTCCAGGAAACACGTTTATAGTCTTCCGTTATCAAGTTTCTATGAACACGTGCCATGTTCATTGTAACCGTCGCTCAGCCTTGACTTTTGTGATCATAAGTTTGTGCACCTGAGCTCACTCATGAGAAGAAGAAAAAAAAAACATCCCAGTGCATACGGTAATGTTTCTGAAAGTGTCTCCAATGCGCTCTGGTCTTCGTGCATGGTTTTTTTCACAGCTGTAGTGGCAGTTTTGTTTAGGATGCGGAATGACCACCGCATATACCCAGCCCGCATAAAGGGTGAGGGTTAGCGTCAGGAAGGGCATCCGGCCGTAAAAATTGCATGCCAAAACAATAAAAACGCTGACCCCATATATAACGGGGGAAAAAAAGTGGCAGTTTTGTTTAGCTGCACGTTTGCCGTTTATGAAGTCTCTTTCTGTCAAAATAGATGGTCGGCCACTTCACGATTCAACTTTCGCATTTCATTTAGTCTTTATTTTCCGTAAATATCTCCCATACAGCTGTCTGAGGAAATTTCATTGCTTCCCAAATTCGTCTTGGGTGCCACATTATATGATACCAAGTCATATAATGTGGTACAGAACTAGTTATGCACGTTTGGACTTGCTGAACTATGCTCTATGCGATTTCTCTCGAAGCTGAACGATATGCAACGTATACAATGAACACTCACCAGTTCAATTTATACTATGGTACATCGTTAGTTTAGTCATTTAATGTATCATGTGATTTTTTGCAGTTACCTATAATGTTTCAGTATTTAGTGTATATGCCTGGAAAGAGTTTATTTTTATATGGAATTCTGGAAATCGAGGACTGTTTAAATGCACTTTCTCTGCAAAACGGCAAAGTTTTGCAGAAGCGGTATCCTTCACGGGTATCCTTGCCCACCACTTCTCAAAAGTCTTTCAGCAGTGGACGACAAGCTGCCGATCCGCGTTCTCCCCCCCTCCCCCAACATCCGGGAATTGTGAAAACAATTTTGGGTTATTTAAGTGTGGGAATAGTAATTCTTTGTTGGTTATACATTTCACCCGATAGAAACCTTAGCTTACACAGATGCTTTTTAATTTATGGTAATTAAATTTTTTATTTGTCTTTAACTTATATTAAATAATCGGATGATTATTTATCGAGAATTTTCGATAATTGAAATGTTACTCGTGTAAAAAAACATTCTTATATTCATTCAAATGATAAACGTCTGCTGGTTTAGATTAGCAAAAGTATTCTGCGCGCACACACACACACGCACACACTGTATATCCTTTCATAAGTAAATAAAGCTGAAGATACCTGAAAAACAAATTTTTATGATAATTAATATATATTCGTTAGTTTGGTCATTCAAATTTGAGCAAAACTTTCCCTTTATTATTATCTTCTTCCTATGAAAATAATAAGAAAAGGAAGAAATCTGTTATCTTCCCAACATTTACATGATTTTCTTTTTCTGAAGTAATATGTAGCCTTGTAATTCTGTATCATTATGAAAATAAGAAAGAAATTTCACAAAAACTGTGGAAACTGGAAATTTTTCTCCTTTATTTGAAATCAGCATACGTTAGAAATGTCGCATTGCTTTACATTTCAGGCGCGTTTGATTACCAAATAACAGAATTAAAATGGGTTAAAAACTTCTGTATTGTACCCAGAACACATGACAATATTACGTGAACATTCCGAAGGACTAAAAGAGCATATTCTGATAATCTCACTTATTCTTGTAAAGCAATGTCCAAATATCTTGAACATACGAATTATGTGTTGGTCTGATTTTAATGAAAATTGGAAGAGTTGGACAAATCTGTTTAAAAGACCCTGATATAAAATTGCATCGAAATCTATCACTAGTCCATCCGAAAATAGCTGCTTTGCTATTTTCGGATGGACACAGTGAAAACAGTAGACACTTTATGCATATATGAAGGGGGCCTTAAAGAAAATTATGCGTACAGGCGTTACATTACATTCCAGACACATTCAGTTATCAAATAACTTGCTGCAGGAGTTGAACTTTTATCTTGTACTCAGTTCTTATTTATTTATTTTTATTTAAAAGATAGGGAACAGGCATACAGAGGAATTGGTTTAACTTACTGACATGATATTTTGTAATTGGTCCCAAAGATTCTAAATAGGTACTGAAATTTTAAAAAGGTGAAAAAGATCAGAGCTGCTGTTACAAATTTATCACAACGTTTCTGTAAGTGTGTGTGGGAGGGGGGAGCTACGAAATCGGAATTGGCCCTAAAACGTCCACAGGTACCAACAAAACATGCAATGAAATTTTAGTGTATCGGACTTTTTGTTCTAGAGTAATTCCCAAAACACTTTCATTTATATATACGTGTATTTCTCTTGAGATGACCGAGGAGGGGGTATGGAATCATAATCTGTCTTAAAAAATTTCCCAGGGACTAGCGAAGCATAGCTGAAAATTTTGCTTCGATTTTTTTTTTTTTTTCTCTATTAAAACGTATTCCCGGTCAGTCGGAGTTGATAAGTTCTAGTGATTGGGAAATATCTATTGGATTGTTAGCTATTTTTTTAAATATTAGTTATTTAATAGGAAAAGAATGTAGGCTCTTAGATTATAATCTTTTTGGACGACATTTTGTACCTATTTTGAGAGTTTATTTTAAAAAAAAAAGCAATCACCAGTGTTCATAAATCCATAAGGGAACAGCAGAAGATATCCATTTAATTTAGGGAAGCATTTAAAACACGGTACCTGAAACATAGACGTTTAATAAAATTCTTTTGAATTATTTTCAATTTATTGAATAAACCTGGGACCGTCGCAATCTGACATTACAACCTTATTCAAAGAGTGCAAAAGGTATCTGTTAAAAATCTCAAAAAAAAAAAAAAAAAAAAAAAAATTTAATAAGCCTGATAACTGTGGTAAATCTGCTTTCAAAACGGATTCACCACAGTGTTTATAGAATAACATGCTTTCTAAAAAAACAGCAAAGATGATGGACCTACATACAAAATATTTATTTTTATTAGTAATGCTAAATTTCTGTTCTTTATCATACTGTTTAGTTAG
The DNA here is from genome assembly GCF_048544385.1 of Mastigoproctus giganteus. Classification (NCBI taxonomy): domain Eukaryota; kingdom Metazoa; phylum Arthropoda; class Arachnida; order Uropygi; family Thelyphonidae; genus Mastigoproctus; species Mastigoproctus giganteus. The sequence continues at coordinate 92,863,502 of NC_143586.1, read as the reverse complement.
ACAGTTTATATTCTTACTGACGTATTTATTCATTTATTTTTGTACAGGCGAGGAGTTGACAGGCAAGCAGGGTAGCGATCATGAAGGAGGAATCAGAAGGGGATGGAACAAATAATGAAGCTACATCATCAAGGGATGCCGACAGTACTATGACCAATGGAAACAATGGGCAACCGAGGAAGCATACCCATGAAACATCCCGAGAAGAGGTGATGGGGGCTACTTTGGCAGCCATGGAAATGGTTGTAGCCGCTGCAGCAGCTAATGCTGTCTCAACCACGGGTGAACACACGGGTCTTCCCCTAGGGGGAACTTTAGCTAGTGCTCTTTTAGGAATAGGAATCGGTAACAAAAATTCCAACTCAGTGGATCAGGGATTAGGCAGCAGCAGCAGCAGCAGTGGTTTGGTACCCCCTAACAGAACTCACGCTAGAAGAACAGATGGTCCACCCCGGGACAAGGTTTTTGTATGCAATGTCTGCAATAGATGTTTTGGCTATAAACACGTTCTCCAGAACCACGAGCGCACCCATACGGGAGAAAAGCCTTTTGAATGCAAAGAATGTCATAAAAGGTTTACCCGAGACCACCACCTTAAAACTCACATGAGGCTTCACACCGGGGAAAAACCATACCACTGCACACATTGTGAACGTCAGTTTGTTCAGGTAGCCAACCTACGGCGGCATTTACGGGTCCATACAGGCGAGAGGCCATACGCTTGCACTAATTGCACTTCTCGGTTCTCCGACAGTAACCAGCTCAAAGCTCACGTGCTCATCCATGAGGGTGTGAAACCTTTCCAGTGTCAAAAGTGCAGTGGCAGATTCCGTCGCCGACACCATCTTGTGCACCACAAATGCCCCAACGATGAAGCAAATATTGGAAGGCCAAGGCGGGGCCGTCGCCCAAGAGCTTACGACCAAATTCCAACCCCACTGCCTATCAGCCCTGTGTCGCAGCCTGACTGCCTTCCGCCCATAGCAGATGGGGCAGCAATAGCCTCCGTTATAACGAACAATATAATTGCTCCACAGCCTTCACAACAGCCTCCAGCAGCCCATACTGGGAATGCAGCGACAGTGGAGAAGTCCCGGAGAAAACCTCTACGCACTATCCGTATCCTCACGCCACAGCAACAGGAACTATTCCTCCGAGAACAAGAGACAATGCAAACGCAAGCATTAGACATGTCCGTGTCGTCAGTTCCCGCGAATCCAGTGTCCGTGATTGTTTCCCGATCAACTACTTCATCCAGGTATATCCCTTCTCCTATAGATGGAGTGCTGGATTTGTCCAATTCCAGGAGCGATTCGGAAGCAGAGCCGATAGAGGAAGAGGTTGAAGAAGATGAGTTTGAGGAAGATTACGAAGGGATGGACGTGGAGAGTGACGATGGTGAGCTAAGACCTACAAGCCTACATCACACGGCACGTATGATACAGACTTGGGAAGTGGTAGAAAGTCTGCATAATCATGAAGCATCCAGCGACAGCCGTGGTCATGGCAACGGAGAGCGTTTAGACATTGACGAAAACAGTAGCGGAGCGTTACGACTGACGACTTCCTAGGAAGTCGTGGAAACGATTGTTCCTCAATTCAGGGATTTTGTTGTTTTTTAATAATTATACTGACCAAGTTACTACTACCTCAGGTCAGCGCGAGCTGGGTGGACATCTCCCCTTCCACAGAGTGATCTGCCCCAAGGGCTGTCCGAGGGCCAGGAGACTCACGCAGGGTTGGGTATATGGCTCGTGCAGGAAACCCAACGCACAATTTCTAAAGCAGCTATTTCACTGGTCAGTTTCTCCCAATGATATAACAGAGCTTCCTACTTACAGAGTCAGGAATGGTTTGAGTAGAATCAGTTTGGATACCAGTCCAGATTAAAATATCGAAGCTGGAGGATTAAGATGAAATGATAACCCTGGCCCTCAGACAATCATTCCATACCAGGAAAAGAAGAGCAAATAATTTTTAAATATGCGCTCAACCACACGGTAATAATCCACAAGCGCCACTCTAAGAATAACCGGGATATTCTAGTTAAAATTAATCTTATTATAGCAATCTGAAGTATTCTATTCCGCAAATGACGCAACTAACCATGACGAAACTCATCTGTTATTACTCTTTCAAAGAGGAAAAAGAAACGCAATCAAAATAATATGCTAATTAAGCAAGTGTAAATACTTGCTGTGTTCCTATATGAAATCAAAACTACGAAATCCCTGTTTCTATTCAGGGAATAATGGGTATTAACAAACAATATACGTAAACTAGAACTCCATATTGCTCTTCTAGAATGGTTCTTGAGGCAGGTAGCTCATGTTGGGGACGTTCAACCAGATCCATGGGTACATATGAGATTTTTCTTTCGATGTTTTTTTAATTACCTCACCATAGAGATGTTATTTCTCTATCTACCTCCTGTCTCGTGCTCACCTCGCTTGTTGCCATGACATCACGCGTAATTGCCCACACTGATTAGATACCTCAAGAGGTGTAAGTGGCGGGAAAGTCGTGGTGCCAACGCCATGTGTTGATATTTTAATTAATGTGTATGTATGTGTGCATGAGAGCGTGCTTGCGTGTGATTCTTTTCTTACATTTAAATACCCCAGCTTTTAGAATTAAATTAAACTAAATGTACAGGCATAACAAATACCATTATACGTTTAGTGCACGAGTCAAAATTAACATTACAAGCTGTAAATGAAAAGCCCCAAACTTGACATTCTGAGAATGAACGTACGCATTACTCTCCTTTCATTTCTCCACCGGGAAATTTAACTGAATATGAATTATAAAGATGCTGATTATTATTTTCGGAAATCTCATTGAAAAGTAATAAATTACCATTTTAACGTAAGTTTTTAAGTAATCTATATTGTGTAATAAAAATATTCTGTTAATATATTTAATATATCAATAATCTGTTGGGTATATCCTTTTATCACCTACTCACTTAAGGCACGGTCGCGTAAACGGTTCGTCTTTTTTTTTTTTTTGTTGTTGTTGTTGTTTAGTTTTGTTTTCTGTCCCCTCCCATTTATTAATCTGATGTAGCTTAAAAACAAAGTGCTCATTTTTGAGACGCAGAGAAAAATTCTCCTAGTCTGAACCAGCGTCTTTCTAATGTGTGTGCGTGTGTGTACCCAAGTTTATCGTGACCTACCCCTATTCGTGTTTGTCTGTATTGTCAGGGGGTGGGGGTTGATTGCATATAACAGTTGTTTAGAATTATTGTCAATGTAGAAAACAAAAATACCAAAAATGCTCCCTTCCCATTAGTTCTGTGATTGCATAGCTCATTTGCGCTTTCGTCAGCATAGGAGAACGCTGGCGATAGCAAAGAAATAGTGCGATGAGCACTTAGTCGTGAATTCTCTGACGGGTTCTCAATCAAACAAATAAATAACCTCCGTTGGTCATTGTATGTGCGCGCGTGTGAATGGGTGAATGTGTGTGCGTGTGAATGAGTGATACGATATGGATGATAGTCCAGGAGCTCTGAACATAATCCCTGTTATTTTTAAAAAGAACGAAGAAATTTTGTTGCCGTCTGACTCATGTTTTCCTACAGAGTAATATATTATTGATGTACAGGGAGGTAGAAAAGCATGTGTCAGAAAAGAGATAAAATATAAATGTAAATAGTTTTTTTAATTCATATTTTCACTCATTAGACTGACAAACGCATTGGCACTCTCTTTGTCTGTTTGTATCATAGAAGAAATATATTACCGCCACAAGGAGAGGTGCCGGTTCAAAGAGAGTTTCCATAGCGTTTGATCCGGCCAGTTGAATTATGAGCACTGGGAAGTTATATATGTCCTGTTGAAGGACGAGGTCTATGCTTTTTTTTTATTATTATTATTTTCTTGTTTGCAAACGCCACCGCCATAACCTGATATGTAGGTATGTGCGTGTGTGTGTGTGTGTGTGAGACTGTAGGAGTTGATGTTGGGTCCTACGTGTCCAGTTCCTATTGTTCATACAGGTCCTATGATAGAAAATTTTATTAAGATGAATACAGCTATTTCTAGAATACGGCTATCTAAAGTTGGCCTGCTTTTATAGCAAACAAATTGCGATAGGGTCCGATTGAATTGCCTGAGAAATTACGGTATCACACAATAGTCCACTCTAGTGTTAACGTATGGTAGGTTCTACTTACAGTTTCACAGACCGCCCCCTTCCCATTACACAAATTATCAAGGATCATTAAAAATGTACTAGTACAAGTACGAAGAACAAACAACCCAGAATCACCGCTCCACCTGAGAAATAATTCATCAGTAGCAGCTGTGCTAATCCTTTATTGTCAAGAAAAAAAAAAAAAAAAAAACAGGCATTGCTAGTCTATGTGGGCCAGAACTCTGGATGCTAAGCCCGAACAAGATTTCATGTTGGAATAATATAAAAGATCTCAGTCAGTGTTGACAGAAGTGTGGTGCTCCACCCACTCTCGAAATGATGTATCAGGATGGTAGTTCTCTTTCCTCCCTGTGATAGGGAACTCTAGTGATGGTCTTAAGGTAAGTGCTCTGTTCAAATAAAAAAAAAAAAAAAAAATACGTGCTTAAAATTATATTAAAATTATTTCAGAAAATTATTTTTAAATAATAATGAATTTTTCTGTCTTGCACAATATTAGTGTATTAATTTATATATTCTATCGTTAATATGTATCTATTACATTAAAAGTTTTGCATTGTAAATGTAAAATATGCCTTTTGTCGCCCAATTTGGGGAAATATTTTATTTTTAAAAACCAGATTAAAAATCAAATAATGATTTAATGCTATATGGATACCAATTTTTTCGGCTGCAAATTTTATGTTTCTACAATTGCACCAAGCTGCCTGTTACAGATACTCGATGATATTCTGGACTGGTTGAAGTCAGTTATTCTATGATTGAAATTTAAAATTAGCTGAAAAGCTCTTGACGTTTTTACAATTAAGTTATTTTTTATATACAAGTATATAATCTTAAAACGGATATTTTAATATAAATATAGTGGCTTTAATTTTCTCAATTCCCAGACTGGGAATATTTTGAAAGATTTTATTCAGCTCACTGCCAGATCCCATCTATTCAGTTATCTATCATACATTATCAAAACTGTTTTTGAATATATGTTTATTCAAGATATATTTTTCTCGAGTTTTGCATCTACAAAGAAAAAGAAAATATTATTAGAACAGTCTCAACCAGAAATCGAGTTTTTGATACTCAATAGAATTCAATGAGTTAATTTTTAATTCGAAATTAAGTAATCGATGCATTTTCCCAGATGACTTTAGCTGACATTGTAAATAGGATATTATAAGCACACCGACAAGTAGTCAAACCAGTAGCGTAATGGGTAATTTACATACTTGTTTTCGTTACTTTGCATGCACGTAATCAAAGCTAGACGTAGGCGTTTCTTCTTTTCCTTTTTTATTTTATTAAAACCATAACTGTTCATTTGATACTTTTGACACAAAAATTGAACGAAGTGATATAAATAACAAAACTTTGTTAAAGAAACTTTGTTTTAAAGAAATCTCTTGCATAGAGATTTCTTTAAAAAAATCTCTATGCAAGAATAAATATTACCCGATGGTACGCGGAGTTAGCAATCAGTTTATCTTAATTTTTTGTTGTATGGCCTCACTTTATACTTTTTGCTGCCAAAACTATTGGTGCTGTCAGTTATTGTCAGATCACATTTTAAGAAAAGATCACGGCTTCACCGAAAGAGTTAGCCTTTTTTCACTTTATTGTTATTCTTTTTTTTTTTTAATCCTTGGCCATCGGTATTTAAAAAGGTATCAGAAAGTTCATTTATGCATTACATAAATTTAATTTACGTATTAACTTTGAAACAACTTACGCAATATTCTTTTTTGATACTCAGTTTTCTAGTTGCTTATATATTTCCCGATTCTTTTTATCATTGAAAATAATAAAAGATAAATTTGCATTTGGTTTCTCGCATTTCGTTAACTACCCCACTTATCATTTTTAAACCAGCATTTAAGTGTTGAACTTAATAAATAAATGTAGTTCAGCATCTTTATTATATCTTTGTATAATGCTATTCTTTCAAACGGATGACTGGTGGCAACAATGCTACATCTATGTTCGATTTCTGTCGAGAATAATTCAGCTGCTCTTAGGTGCATATGTGAAGTTTTCATCTCATAAACATGCAAATCTGTCTCTATACACAGGCATGGACACATTACATTATCAGTTACATATTGTGGTGGTTCTGCGGTCCCACTACAATTATTAATCCCTATGTCAGAGGTTGGCAACCTTTCAGGGTGATCTTGCGGTTTCACTTTGGTGTGAGTTCCTGGTCCCTGTAGTGAATTTAACTACTATTTGTTATTTTGAAAACATGGGTGTACTTAGGGCGGCTAGGGGGCTTTTGAAACTTTTCGTTCCACTTTGAAATTCATGGGAATGTGGACACGCCTGCTGTCTTTATGGCGACCTCTGTGGCAATGTCTTGTCAAGAAAATTACTAGTAATTGTCTTTTGGTCTCGGGTGCCATTTTGGCACCAGTACTTTTAAGTTGTCATTCCTGTTCAGTGTAATCATGCAGCAGTACTTCATGGTGGTTGATTTTCACGACACCTAAGACATAACACTCCTTTGTTTTTAAAGAATTTTTATATCTTGTGGTGACCGATGCTAAGAAAACTGTCGGTAATATACGTGGTACACGATATTGTCTATTGATCATACTTTTATACAGGGTATTTCAAAAAATGATGGTCAATAATTTAAAGGTGAAAAGTACAAACTAAAATAAGCAAAAAAGTCCCAGTGAACATCGGGCCGCAAATGAACCGTTTTCGAGATAATGTACATTTTCTGTTAAGATCCGCCACTGACTATGGGAGCACTAGTTTAGCAAAAAGCTGTGAATCCTTTGCTAAGGGTGGTTTTATTAAACATAAGATAATACATTTTTAAATTTGGTTTCAACACCATAGGATTTTACAGATGTTACAAAAGGTGTTCAAAATGCTGTCCTTGCATCCGTACGCAGCTTTGTAGTCTTCTTTGCATTGAGTTGCGAATCCTCTCAGGTATTCCTAAGTCATTTCTAATTTTCTGAAAGGCTCCTTCAACCCGCTGCAATTCCCCAACTGTGTTAATGTCAGAATTGTGCACCAAGCTTTTTACATGATCCCAGATACAAAATCCATAGGATTTAAGTCTGGTGATCCGGGAGGCCACATTACAAGCCCGCCTCTACCTATCCACCGTTGACCATACCTTCTAGTTAGATACCGAGTCACAACTCGAGCAAAATATGCCGGTGCACCATCATGCACAAACCACCTTTTCTGGCGTTGCTGAAGTGGAACATTATCATCATCAAGGAGGTCTGGAAGAACATTCTGCAGGAATTGAAGGTACAGCTCTCCTGTTAGCCTGTTTGGCAGAAAGTGTGGTCCAATTAGACAGTCTCCTAGTAGTCTTGCCCAGACATTCAACGAGAAACGTTGCTGATGTCGTGACTCGTGAATTGCATTACGATTTTCGTCGGACCAAAGGTGACAGTTATGAAAATTAAAAATACCATCACGAGTAAACTGAGCTTCGTCAGTGAAAAAAATCTTGTTTAAAAATTGGAGGTTCAGGACACACTGTTGTTGCATCCACTAGCAGAAGTTCACTCTGGGAGGGTAGTCTGTATTGCTGAGACCTTGTACGCACTGGATATGGTAGGGGTACAGTAATTGGCGATGTAAAATTTGCAACACACTGCTGTGACTCAGTACACGCTCTTGCAGAGCAACCCTCCTTGTCGAAATTCCTGGATTTTATTCTATTCTTTCTAACACCCTTTCCTTAACATCAGGTATTATGCTTCTGGGCCTACCTGCTCGTACTCCTTGTGCGAAGCGCCCATGTTCTCTAAGGCGTTGATGTACCCTGATAAATGTGCGTCTGTTGGGCTGCCTTCGGCGGGGAAATGCTTCTTGGTACAAACGTGCAGCCTCGAGTGCACTGCCGTTGGCTTTACCATACGTGGTTTTTTTTTTTTGTTAGTTGTTGGCGCATCGGCTTCTGTGGCCATATTGCACCTCCCAAAGTTTTTGCATTTTGTACTGTGATCCAAGCCCGAGGCGGGATTCGAACCCGCGACCTTTAGGTTGCCAGGCAGGTACTTTACCCACCCGGCTAGCCATACGTGAAGTGCATGTCTGCATACTCTTCGTTGCTGTAACCTCTTTCCATGTTAACTATCCTTTGACAAGTACTAATATGCCTGCTACGTCTCAGAGCATTGAGAGAGGGGAAAGGGAGAGAATGAGCATAGCATAACCTAACCTAAACAAACAAGTCAGTGGTGGATCAAACTAGGAAAGTGCAATATCTCGAAAACGATTCACTTAAGGATCCATGTTTACTAGGCTTTTTTTGCATATTATAGTCTGTACAGTTCACCTTTAAATTATTGACCATCACTTACGAAACACCCTTTATATTATCAGATTAGTTCATAAAATATTTAATTCTAAGTTTTCACCTATTTTCTTTACAACTAATGTACAGTAATACCGTTTCTGTTTTAGGAGCTGTTACAGTGGCGAGTCCTCTCAGGATCAGACACTCAACCTGCTTATTAGACAGCAATGGGCCAGTTCTAAAACTAAATGTGTTAGTTAAATAACCCTTATTTAACTAACACATTTTCAATTATCTACTAGTGCAATGAAAGAAAAGAAAAGCAAAGGAGGGGGAAAAAATCCTGAAATTATGTCCATGGGAAAGTAACACATTTCCAAAACTTAACTAGTCATTTTGTAATGAACCAGTCGGTTGAGTGTTTTCTCCTGAGAGGAGGACTATGCCAGTGTAGGAACTCGAAGAGTCAGGGTAGCCCGAAACTGGTTTAAAATGATTATTAAAGATCGCGTGGGGGCTGTTCGGAAATATGACTGGGTTGGACAAATTTCTAGTTTCACCTCTGCGACATCATCTACTTTGTTACTGAAACTTTATTTTTTTTTTGTTTCTTTCATCATGTACTGATTTTATCACATTTTATTTATGTTCGCTACCTAAATTTTCCTCTTCAGATAAGATAATCACATCTTAGGAGGTAACACATCAGGTTTTTCTCAAACTCATTACCAAGTAATATGAAGTTGCAAGTGGAATTTTTTTTCTCTCTCCCCCATATCTTTTGTGAATCTCGATTTTACCAGATTTATGATCCAGTAGTACTGTAGTTAATGAGCTCATTTCCTGACGTTTACGTATGGTTGCTTCACATGCATCAAACAATTACGGTATATACCACCGTTAACCATACGTTACGGTATATGCTACCGTTGACCATACCTTCTAGTTAGTACTTCTAGGTATATACCAGCGTAATAGTCGACCACATTTTTACCTTGACGCTTTGTAATTAGATGTACCCCTTTCCTTTTTTTAGTCATTTTTCGTATATCGTATAGTGCTATGTTGCAGTAATATCTGCATTAAATACCACTGTCTGCAATTTTTTATTTTTGCTCTTTTTTTTTTTTTAAAGTTGATATTGTGACGTTTCATTACACTGCATAGTAAACTCTAAGGAAAGCGATGAGCATAATACACGTATTCCTTTATATATAAGGCCACGAAACCAAAACCTACAGGCATAGTTGACAAAGTGACATCGCTCTTATTTATGTTAAATATGTACAGTATTCAACTCTGTCGTAACTGAGCCATTCCTTGTTGCCTGAGTATTACTCTATTGCAAATTGGCTTCTGAGTATTACTCTATTGCAAAACGGTATATCAATATGGAAGCGCGTTTGGGATTACAATCTCAGAGGTTTACTTTTCGAGAAATCGAAAAATAAACTGGAATATTTAGTATCCGACGAATGTCGCGAATTGTTTTCGTCTGATAAAGAAGAAACTAATTTTGAGTTGTCAAAGGTGAGCGTGTATGTACATTTGTGCAAAAATATACACGTTACAAATTGTAAATATATCGGTATAATTATGTCTTTCTAACCCTAAGTACGTGCCTTTTTAAAGTTTAGGATTTTACGCCGAGCATGTCAAGTCTAACTTAATTTTAAACGATTTTTTAGTGCTTCAACGGTCGACTCATGCGTCGGAATATACAGTACACATCGACTGTTATTTCGCATAATATATTCTAAATTACCCACGTCACATTTTCATTATTTTCTATTTCGATCGCGGATATCACTTGATCGTGATTCCGATTTCCACGTTAACTATAATTTAACATTTTCCAATAATTAATAATAAAGAATTCTCTTAAATTCTGGGTTACCAGCAGGTCGTAATTCGCATACCTGTTTTCCTCTTTAAATATGCTTGCTTTTTTTTTTTTTAAATTATGTATATAAAATTTAAAAGCATAATTCGGCATTAGCGAATTTGCGAAACAGTGTTATCTTCTAATTTCTTTCAAAACTTTTGCTCCAAATTAATGTTTATGCCGCTAAACTTTTGCTAGATTCCTCGCAGAAATGCATGCAAATTATGAAGTGCATATCATATTTACTGCCGAAGTTACATTTAGCTGTCCAGTTGTTTTCGTTGGACATAGGTAGTTGAACATGCAGCAGAATTATATTTCAAATAGTTACTGCTATGACTACCTAAAGTGGAAAACAACCTTTTTTAATGACATGTCTGTTATAACCTATATTTATCAATGAAAACACTGGCAAAGACACCTTTGTATTCAGTTTGAATAGTTCCCAAATTTAATTAATTTTAAAATTTAATTACTGAATTGCGGATGTGGGCGAATTGCACTGAGGATAATTTTAGTAAAATGAATTGGGGAAAAAAAAAATCTTATTAAGCTATTTTTAAATTACAGAAATTATGCTTTATAAATACGGAAAATTTTTCTTGCAGTGATTCTTATACCCATCTCCCCAAAAATAGCCTGTCAGATTTAAGTTTTTTCGCTGCACTGCGAAGCAAATAGTATCAACGATAAGCAATTTTCATTTTCTACAAACCCAACAATTACAGTTCTTCCGGTCGGTATGTTGGGGAGCGTCATGTGTTTGCCGGAAGTCAAATATTCACCACAGTCGCTCGGCACGTGCCAGCGTGTGCGACAGCTTGGTGACCTCGACAGGCCGAGAACGTTGATACCGAACACACTTGTATTCATCATTTCTCAAGAATTTCTCTGTGTTCTGCAGGATTGTAATAGGCGATCGAAAAGACAATTAGGCCATCTTGGATATTGTGCGTGTTCCCAGGGTGATGTGTCTGTTTTATAGAGCGAATATTTTTTGATGAAAAAAGTTCAGAGATCCTCTTTAGATCGAATAGCTCAGCATTTGGTGATCTAGAACAGAGGTCACAACCTTTCAGGGTTGATGTGCCGGGTTCACTCAGGTTTGGCGTCTTTAGTGCCAGTATTAAATTTTCAAATAAGTGGGTTTGTATGAGGAAACTTCTTAATTTGCAAAGCTGGGGGCACAACAGGGTGAATATTGTTGTTATTGGGGAGGGAACTTCGCATTGAAATTAGAGCGTGCTTGGAGCACCTGCACGCTCTGTACTCTTGGCGACAGTGCCTTGCTGAGGAGATTAAATGTAATTGATGTTATCATTCTAAGAAGTCTCTGGTGTATTTCTATTCGGCAGGAAGTTGTTGAAGTTCCTGTCCTGATTTATTTTAGATTGGATTGCAGTACCTTTATTTTATTTTATTAAAATTTGCACAATTATCATCTGGCAGTGTAATTTTATGACACATAAATCTAACTGGCTTCTCGCAAGTCCTATTACCTGATTAGTTGTGCTGATAATGGGAATAAAGACCACTCATGAAATTCGTATGCGGTTTAGTGATCTTTTGGGATATGCTGAAACTTTTGCACCCGTGTGAATAGCCGTCCGCACCTCGGCCTGTCTTTAACTTGTGTGTGTGAGATTTCTGATGTGATTTTTAATAGATATTTAAATACTGTTTTCGTTGTAATATACACAGGTATTAAGTGTGTGTTAAGCAGCGAACGCTATGACATCAGAAACATAAGCCTCAGGGCTGACTAACTCAGCCACTTTGTGAAAACACCCATAAATTCTTCGCATCATTGACGCGATTTAAACTGAGACCTTTTACATCCGGTATAGGAGAACGGTGATTGTAACTACTGTGCTGCCGCGATGGGACCCCGTCTATAACATTATCCATTTTGAAAACAACGTCAGTTTTCCATCTTAAAATCGTCATTTTGCGAAGGGAGGCTTTGTTGAACCTTTGTCGAAAGTAGTCTGAGTTCTTTTATTGTCTACTTCTGGAATTAGCAACTTACTGGACTGGTGCCAGACTGTTCCGAAACTCGACACAAAACAGACAGATGTACTCGCGTACCAATTAAAATTCAGAATTGACGTGACAATCACTCCTGAAAAGTTGTGTGTCTACCCCTTTCATTATTGCTGTACTTCGATTGGTCTACTGTTTTTGAATGTCCCTCAACGGCAACCATTTCGATATCTCATGTCCATTGTATATTGGTATTAACTACTCCCAAGCGTGTGCTCATTACCGTAAGTGTATTATTTCTTATAGAGTGTGTTCACGAGCCGATATGTTATGTTGTGCCGGCTGAGAAACTCGGAATAACTTCATTGGAAATGTATTCGACCGAATACATTTCCAGTGAAGAGGACCTTAGAAATTCTTCCAGCTGTGTGCGGAAATCGAACACAGACCTCTCCAAACAAGTGGCAGACAGCGACTTATCGTGCTGACTAGGCTCCTTATACTCAGTATTTATTGTACTAGACGTTCCCTTCCAAATTCTGGCATCTCGCCGTAAATTACAATACCGTACATACAATATTTATTGCAATTTACACTGACCTTATATCCATTATAAGGTTGAGACTTTCATATATTCTATAACAGATATTACACGTACAAGTTTTATAGACTGCAAATCAAACGTTTAATCTTCGCACTAAAATTTTATTTGAGCAATAATGAAAGCACAAACAAAGGCATGAGGCTCCTCCATTCTCAATGCAAGCAAGCCCCACTGAAGAAGGCGCATGTTTTCTTCTTTTCTATAATATAAAATACCGGGTTCCAGGGACGCTACCATTAATTAAATTTTTTTCTCTTCAACGTATTCCTCGGATAAACCGTTATACAAAGTTTTCACCCACATGTTCCGAAAACTAATAATCTTAAAAACAGATGAAATTGAAACATAACGGCAACCACTTATATCGGAAGTTGTCTCTAAAATCAGTTCTGCAGTAAATTGTACCCACTCGGCATTTTGCCTTTTTCAATGAATAGTGATTCTGATCCTATGTGTGGTTCTAGCCTTCTGATATTTAAATTCGGTAATTTATGTATCATGCTTTTATTTGTTGTCAGTTGAATTGTTTCTGCGAATGTAATATATTAAATTCAGCGTTGCTCTAAACTTAGATATGAAAGACTTATTAGTTCATACATGCAACGACTTAAAACTAGACAGAGGAGGCTGAGCATCAATCATGACAACAGACTTCACGGAAAAGCTTAAGGTGGCCGTGGTTTGTTTGGTCACTTTTTTATAGTCATGCTGCAGTAGCCATGTGATGACTTTACATCGGAAAAATAGCCTGTCAGACCTGGGTTCTTGCATCTTTGCTTGCCTCTCTTCTCCCGCACTTTTTTCTTTCTTTCTTTTTTTTTTTTTTTTTTTTGTTTCTTCTCTCTCTCTCTCTCTCTCTCTCTCTCTCTTCTGTTTGGTGTTCGCTCTTTCTGATTAGTGATACTCCAATAGTTGTATTTGCTTTATTCCAGGCAAAGCCCTCCCGGAGAGATTTGGTTACGGTCGTTTCATCTCCTTCAGCCTTCGGCAAGTCCAGTACCGGAGCGATGCATTTTGCATCCGTTGCCATGGAAACAGATCCCATGCACAAAGAATAAAATATCCAGGCAGAACAACTCGCTTTTTAACGAGGAGAGGGGGTGGAGAAAGAAGAAGAGGAGCGGATTCAGTGCTGGTCGATGACTCTAGAGACGGGGAGGGGAAGGAGATGTGAGAAGGCAGACCTGCTAGTTTTCTCTTCTCTCTCACTACATCCATATCACCAGTTTCCTAGAACCCTAGGTTGATTTTTTTTTTTTTTTTTTTTTTTAATGCAAGGTGGCCGTAGTAATATTTCTAGTTACAAGTTCCGTTTGTAACTAGAAATATGACAAATATTTTAGAGCTTTCTGGCTTTACAGTACCTCTAATGGAAATGCATGATGTAAATTAAAACTCAGGAACCTTCGCAACGACTGCATGACGATTTATATATATAATTGCCGTGCAATGCAAACAACAGTTAGTATTTTATAAGCGCGGACTTCAGTTATGAAAATGACAGAGACTGATTCTAAATAGCAAGACTTATTTTTAATATACAGTATATACAAAGATAATGAGCATTTGATAGCATATATTTGATCTGTATGTATGAAATCAAATATGCAAAACTTACTTCTGAATGCCTAAACGGGCTTCTGTTTTAAATTATACACACAAGGCTCATGGTTTTTTTTTTTTTGTTAGCGCATCGGCTTCTGTGGCCATAATGCACCTCCCAAAGTTTTGTTTTTTTTTTTGTTTTTTTTGCATCTTACTCTGATCCAAGCCCGAGGCGGGATTCGAACCCGCGATCTTTGGGTTGCCAGGCAGGCACTTTACCCACTTGGCCAGCCCGGTCGGCCAAGGCTCATAGTCCTCCATGATAGTATAGTGGTTTTGCCACGTGTCACTAGTTTGGAGAGGTCAGGGTTTGAGTTTCGTCGATGACTGGAAGAATTTCAAACGGTCTGTTCAATTAGGGCTGTAGTTAACCGATAGGCGGAGGGAGTACGGTTTTCTCTGCGAGTTATTTCGGGTCCGTTGACATGCACTTGTATAAACGTAATATGTCGAGCAATATGGGTGGTGTCGCCAATGCTTCTAAAATCTAATAATAACAAGGACAGGCGCATAAAACAGGAGAAAATGCTTCGTTACTACCTCAATATATAATTTTTAATTATACAATTACCAATCTTGCACTCTATTATCAAAAAGAAATGTCTCCAGGCTTTAAAAATTGTATTCCAAAAAATAACCACACAAGCTTGAATTATAAGTTACATTTAACCTGGTACAGATATAGATGATACCCGAATCCTCTTGTAATAACCAGTGGTTAGAACGCTTTTACAACGTTGTAAATTGCCTGTTCGAAATCGATAATTTTCTGAGAAAGCAAGCGCAAGCATAATATATCGATAAAATTAGTAATATACTGCTTTTTTTTTTTTTTTTTTTTTGTCTGGCAATAAATGAAAGTGTACACGTTGGCCATTTTTAAACCATGTACTCACTTGCAGACAAAATTTGTTTGGTACCGTACTCAAGTGTTCTATAAGACAGGTTATATGGATAACCTGTCTTATAGAACAGAAAAAAAGAAAATAATAAATAATTCGTGAAACAAGAAAACAGTCCATTGGGCACCGTCTAAAGGAACTCTTTTCTATTGGTTTTGCAATAAGTGTAACAAAGAAAAGCAAAGACGATATTACAGATAGCCTCAAAAATCGCTCATCATGAATCGATTAACAGTCGCACTTTTGCGGACAATTATTTACGATGTCGAGTGTATTTGAAAAGAATAGAAACGCTGCTTGATGGATTTTTTTTCTTTAAGATAAATTGCAAGTAATAATTAAATATTCTGAAAATGCGATCAGCAAATTAAGAGCATTTAAAAGCTTGCCCACGAGCAGTTGGATCCACTCGAATGTCATATCTACCTTTTTTGGCGGGGGAGGTTGCTGTTATTTTACAGGGCATCAGCTTATTAAGCCATACTAGCGTAACTTTCAAATTGCAGCATTTGTTGCCAGGGGAATGCAAGACTAGGCTGGGAAACATTGTTTCACTTACTCATCCAAACCAAGTAATACCATAAAAATCATTGCGTAAGACCGGATTCCAAATCACGTAATTAACCGTGCTAAATGCGCCTTGTTTTTCATCAATTATTATTTGATAATTAAATAAATAATAATTATAAAAAAAATTATCACATTTAAAGGCTTAGCTTTTAAATAAAAGATACAAGTTTTTCTAATTGATTTAGAAAACGATTTTAATCACTTTAAAAATGAATTATAAATTTTGTTGTTCCGGGTATTTTTTTTTTTAACTCCATTCGCTATACTTAATACATACCCGTGGCGTAACTGCTGGGAGGTCTTCACAAGTGTGGGTTCACGGGCTGATCTGCATGTTGTTGCTGGCTAAAAAAACCCGGAATAACCAACAGAAAAAATTCTGCTCCTCCCACTTGAGATCAGTTAACTACAGCCCCGATTCAAGGGGCCTTTAAGAATTCATGAATTTCTTAAGGGGGGCTTTCAGTCTCTCCCTGGAACCCTGACTGCGGGGTCTAAAGAATATAAACAGCTCTTTACGTCATCGCAGCGTCAGACTGTACGTTTTTATCAAAAAGGAAGTTTTGTTATGCTAAATAAAGAACATATAACAACTTCGATTTCGCTGATGTCAAATGAAATGATCCAGAGAAAGCAGTATTACCCAAACCAGATGAATCCAGATTTACCTTACCAATGTAACTTCGGAGAATATTAAATAAGGGGCGTATTTTAACATGAATGTGAATATTAACACGAATATTAAATATATACATATTTAATAATCGTATTGCTACATAATACTCAGTGTTTCATATATATCGTAGCGTTTTTAGATAGTATTTTGCTTCCGATGAGAAGAATTGAAATTGACTGCCATGTGGCATTATGTGTCAAGGAAGATTGAAATTTAGAATACAACCTTTTTAGACCGGGAAAAAAAAAAAAAAAAAAAGCACGAATATAAAGCATATTGAAAGGAAGCAAAGAGTGGAAGAAGAGCTAATCATGTCTGATAGTTTTTTTTTTTTTTTTTTGTTCCTACCTCTTTTGTTTCCTAAATATGATAAAACTGAGTCGAGAATAAATAATGGTTGTTGATTTTTTTCCTCTCTTGTCGTTTGTGACCTCAATACCTTGAAAGGATGTGTGGTATGCGGTGATCCCGTAAACATCCATTTGTTGCCCTCGACCGCTACAGATGATCATCTTTATACTAGCTGAGCAGGTCGGCTGACGTCGTAAACAACAAACAACTAACGTCGACTGGGGGATAGGGCGGTTAGTGATGTGTGACTGCCCTGCACTCGGGCAAACAGAACAACCCTCTAAAGAGCTACGTAAGCTTACCTAACCTATCATTGTGAGTATTTCGGGACAGTCGTGTTTTTTTTTTTTTTTTTGTTGGGAAGAAGGGGGAAGAAGTAAAAGGGAAGGGGAGTTCTGCATACCTAGCAGACTGGGGTTGTTTACGCCGCAGGCCAGCGATGACGCCTGCTTCAAGAGGTCGAAGGTGTCTGTACATTGACCTTTGCCACTCCAGACGGGAGACGGGACCGCCGAGTTACTATGGTTACCGTTGTTTGTCTGTAGATGATAACTTTGTCCTCGGGGCACATAATGAGAACGACTGGGGAAATAAACACCACTCTAGGCAACTCTTGGATCATCCCGGAAAAAGATCAGACAAGAACCACCGGTTCGAACGTGAAAAACAACCTAGGAATGGGGAGGGGGAAAAGGGATGGAGGGTATAAAAGAGGACGTGCGTGACCGCGTATGTTGCTTATATGATCAACTTAAAAGGAGGCAGTGAATTCGTCCGGGGGACTTACGTCTGACAATGACTAAAACGGCATCTTGCTGTTTGGGTGCATTGAACGTAATGCAGCTGAAGTTACAACATCTGCTTCACTATATATGATATTACTATTCATATATATTAAGATACAGAAAAGGAAACAAAGTTAAATACCTTTTTATCACTTAGAAAACAAGCTAATAAATTCAAGAAAGGACACCTTAAAGTGGTTCAGGTCTATTAAAAGCATAATCATGGATTGCATGCCTTTAAATCATTGAAAACCAACTAATACCATATACGACGCAACTTGTCACCAAATCTATAAAGTATCTAGTAACATTACTTGGTAGTACTTCCTCCTTGCCGAATGCACACGCACACTCTTTTATGGTTAGTTGTTTCAGGGTTATTACCAATCAGTAATAAAAATTCAGTACTGCCTTCGAGTTATCTGCGGATGTAAAAATAATCAATGAAAAATTTTCCCCATTCTTTTGCTAATTAAATATAGGGACCGTTTACCAATTACATGAATTTAATTTTTGAACACTCCTTCTGCTCCCCAGTCAAACTTTATAACAAGAGCACTGATACCTTTCTCCGTATTATCGAAACAGATTGCCGAATTGCCAACCGTCCGACTGGTTTGCAGACTGTCCGTAAAATCATAGCATTAGGACATTTTCGGAAGGGGGCAAGCCCGCGCGCGCACACACACAGTGAATATTCATCTTATATACCCCCCCCCCAGTCTAACATGATGGGTATAATCGCTGTTGTTTCCCCAGTATAGAACTGAAAAGGCCAAAGTTCGCATCGCGTCGAGACGGGATGCGAACTTTGGCCTTTTCTTTTCGTTTCGTGGCCGAGTTAGTCTCATTAAGGGTTGGGTGGGTTTACTTCCCAAAAAACTCGAGTTTTTTCATTCACTAATAGGGGAAATCCTGGGGGCCACCAATAACTTACACGTATACCTTGTATTCACTAAAACAAACCGACTACATGATACAATTTAAAAACACAATTAACGATATTCCAACGCCTCATAACCTTAGTTGCTTTTTGCGAAAAATCAAAACAACCCAGGTCTTTTACTCACTTTTGAAAGGATTACAATTGTTTAAATGGATAGTTCATTACTATAACCATAAACTGAACTGATATATATGCACTTATCGATTTGTTTAATCGCCCACACTCTGACATTGGAGCGTGCACATGTCCCATCCTCTATTTTTTCACAACCCACAGGTCCACCCGTTCCTTGAAACGTTCGTTTGTTGGAATATTTCAGGTCGCGTGTACAAACTTTTTTATTTTTTTTTTAACTTACCATTCAATTTAGCTTCAAAAACAGCCCATAAATAACTTATGGATGTTTTGGAGGCTTGTGTTCAGAATGGGTATATGGTCTTTGTTCTGCCCTTGGGAATTCAATTTGGTATTCCCAATGACAAGTTCAGCCTTCGTTTTTTTTTTTTTGGGGGTGGGGGGGTATAGATAGGAAGTTAAAACATCTGAAAATATTTTTATAAATACTTTTATTGTACTATAATGTTATTACAACTGAAATTTAATATTTTATTATTATAAATGGGAATAGTGCATATTTTTTCATTCTCTTTTCTTCCCTCCCCTATTCTCCTCCTTCATATTCCACATAAATAAAAAAATAATAATAAAAAAACATGCCCTTGTTTATACTCTGGCACAACCACAGGTCCGAAGGATTTACAGTAAATCATGAATACAGTTGTTAACTACATTTAGCAGTCACGTGACTTTGTCAGGAATCATGGTCCACTCAGAGTGTGCTGCAGATCTCACTTGTGATCAGTCCATTAGTCTACAAATATGATTGCACATTTATTTCATTCGTTCTTTTATTATTCACACAATACAGGAAAAATTCAGATGTTTTGTATTTCATTTCTTCATGCAAAGAGAAAAAAAAAATAATACTGTAATAACATTACACATTAAATTATAAAGATATCATAAAAATACAGCATATAGACCATAAATACTAAACACTAACTAAAGAAAGGAAAATTTATATATATATATATATATTTTTTTTTTTTTTTAAATTACAATTAAGAACAATGGTGTGCTTTTTACACATAGATGCACACCTAGGTGTCACCAGTATTTGGAACACCCCAAAAAGTTGACATGCACAAAGTTGTATAATCTCACACCTTATCCAACACTTGGGGGTAGGGAAATGATCAAAAACCATGTTAGACATCTCATCACTTGTCAACATGCTATTTTTTCATTGCTTGTCTGTACCTCTTTCAAGAAAATTCTCTCATTTGGAACTGAAGTTGTAACTATGCAAAATCTGCTTCAGATTAATATGATAAAAAGATTGTTTTCTTCACACCAATTTAGTAGATTTTCATGTCTTGTTTGAAGGGACTTGTATTTAAATTCAGTTATAGTTCAGCAATTCTGAAATGAATTGCATTTAAATATCAACTCCTTTTGTCATGAGTTTCTATTTAAACAATTTAAATATTAGAATAAACTTCCTGCCAAATCGAATTTGATCTGGTCATTTTATTTTAACTGGCCCATTGATATACAAGTTGTCGATACTGGTGCATAGACAGGTGGCTATAACTCTGCTGCTCAGTGACTTGAGCCAGTCATTCAGCTAGATGACTTGTCACACAGTTACTAGCCATCACTAACTGCCATGGCAAAAAAGTTATAAAATGCTTCTTGTTAGTGGGTTTCCCAGGGTATAAAAAAGCAACCTTTTTTTTTACCCACTGTATATAAATTTCTCCAAGTCATAATGAAATTTTGTTAAACTATTTAGATCTTACTTACTATCTCCTTTCCTGAATCACTGAACTAGAAATTCGGGAACTGTGAAAACAGTATAGTTTTTTCCATCATAAATTAGACCATTCTAATAGAAAGGTAATTTTATGTTTTAATGAAGCATTCCAGGAAATGTAATTAAAAAACATGCATCTGAAATGGAATGTAGTTTGGCTACTAAATTTTATAACCACCTGATCCAAGAATTGTAATTCATAATAAATTTGAACTAGATTGATTTCTGAATACTTAACATTTTTAGCTAAACTATCCTTATTAAATGGTCATATATTTTAATAATATTTTTTGCATTTCATATAATTTAGGGGAGGATGTGGCAGCCTATTTTTATATATAAAAATTTTCAAAATACTATATTATTCACAATAAGACAATTATCTGTTAGCTAGATAAAAACAAGCCAGGAAACGGGCAACCAGATGTTCCATTTTACCCAATAGTGCAATTTTATTTTAAAATTACATGATCATTTTATGTTAAACATGCATTTTGTTAGTGATACTTTTTTTAAAAAATTAAAAAAAAAAAAGTACCACTAACAAAGGTATTAAAAGTACAGTATTACCATTAACAGAGGTATATTAAAGAACATCACAAGATATCCTTTGATATACAATCATAATGCTGTATATATCATTAATACCAGATAATGAATGGATTTTAATTGATGTTGGTCAAGTTGACCATGCAACAGTAAATAATTGCTGGGAACACTTAATCTCTTATATCTACAACATTTTATTTTATATAAATAATGTTTCAGGTTAAAATCTTTAAAGAAAACAATCATGATAAAATAATATTTACCAATTCAACACCTATACCCAACAGATAAGAGTTTGCAATGCAGAACAGCAACATACGCTAAGTCAAAGCATATTCATCAGTAATAGACACTATGTTTCTAAGAGAACTTACACTTACATGGCAGTCACATGCTTGTGATTTGCATGTTGCACTGCCAGGTGTATTCCATTTTTTACTTTTTTAAAATCCGGATGCCCTATCTTAGTGGTTTCCATAAAAATATCAGACACCTGAAGTTAGGAACAAAAAATATATAAATAAAATAAATTAGAAGAAACAATGTAATTGCCAGCTTTTATCTTTTTTTTCTTAAACAACTTAGAGGTATATGTAAAAAAAGTTCATTTCATACAACTTAATCACATTCTGCTAAATTCATCAATTAAAATTTTATTGAAAAAAAAATTTAATTTTTTATTGTTTAAATTGAAACATTTTTTAAAAAAGTTTCAGTTGATATTTTGTTAATGGTGATTAACGTCGTAATCCCTTGCCAACCATGGGGAATACATTTTTGAAAGGCATCATAACTGGAAAGACTAAGTTCCCATAGAAAAGAATAGGAAAGTTACCTTCTTTTGATATGCAAAACACAGTGATCTTCAAAGCATTACAAAACAAAATCCAAAATATGTCTAGACAAAATGCAAATGTTAGTTTAGCAGCAACACATTCAGAAACGGTGCTAGCATTTGTAGAACCCGAGGCAAAACCATGTCACAGCACCTAATTCATATCATATCTTAACACACATATATATGCAGTAGCACATCTGGCAGCACCTCACTTGCACACCCCTAGTGCTGGGGTACGTAAGTGAGTGTATGTATAAGTATGTATGATACTTGTGAGTCTTTCAATAAGAGCCAGACTACGGTGGTTACCAAACTTATGTTCTGGTATAAGGGTGTGCTGCAAAGATTGCATCCATTAACTCCAAGTACAACTTGAGTTGTATTGCCAACTGTCCCAGATTACAAATATAAATACTATATCCTGTTTTATGTCAAGTGAGATAATGAACATCCCATTTTGCTTTTTATTAATTGATATATCATTTGTTGATTTGATTAACTAATTCATTCTATCAATTATACATTCTAATCCATAACTGAGAGAATCTTTTGTTTGATGAAAACTTGACAACACAGACTGATTATTAATACATTAGAAGTGGACTCAGTGGTTAAAATGGATGTGCCTATTTTGATGACAACGAAGTATCATGCCCTAGTGATGGCTTTAAGAAACTGAAAGTATGTTTCCTTAATCCATCAATAAAACTACAGTTCTGTTTTTTTTTTTTTGCATTATATTCAAAGCTCCTGTGGGACAAGGATGCAAATGTTACTTTCTGTTCTTTGGAAATTTTTTTTCATTGGGTCACTGTGAGATGCTGAATTAGTTGCAGACATTATTCACTTAAGTGTCAAATGCAATCAGCATGTGGTCTCGTAGTAATACATTGTACATTTACCAATTGGTGAGTATGGGCTTGGTACACCCAGGTCCTGAGCTAGCTGGATATCATAATTTTTCTCTTTCTTGGTGATTCCTTTCTACTTCTGACTCTCTCTCTCTCTCTCTCTCAGGGTAATTATTTATTTATTTTTTTTTTTTTTTTGCCTGGTGCAGCATAAGCCTCAGGTTTCCTTGCACCTTATGGCTAATAATAATAACTTCTGAATAATTGCTTGTGGGCACCAGCACTGTCTCCAATAGACTGCCTGCAAAAAACCATCTAAGTCAGTGACTTACATTGTTTTTATGGTGACTGTAGGATTAATGGGTCTCTTTCATACACTACTCTTGATGGAATTAATTCTGGTTTGTACTATTTCTGTTATAGTTTTCAGAGATTCCAAAACTGAAGATTTTGATGAAAAAAATTGTGGCATGTTTTTGGAATGGCTGATAACAATTGCAAAAGCTCTCAATAAAACTAAAATCAACTATAATAAAAGCTGAATAGAAAGAAGCTAAAAAAAAAAAAAAAAAACTTAAAAGAAAACTTACACTTAATCAGGAAATATCTGATGTCAGTGTCAAGTATTTTCACAATTTATTTCCTGGATAGAAAGTTCAAATACTAGACTGGTCAAAACTAGCCATCCTAATCTTAGACTCAGTTCCATAGTGACCAGCATTGTCTAGGTAAATATACATTCATATATTAAGATTAATAAGCCTGTTATTCATGTCTCTCATAAACTTAATACACCCCTGCTCACAGCAGTTTAATGCTTTTAATATTCCAAAATGTCTAATATGGATAATAAACAATCATATACAGTATAATTATATTTTCTCTAATATCTTTAGCATTAGTTGAGACGGCATATAATGCAAGAAAGCAAGCTTATACAGCTTCAGCCAAAAAAAAAAAAAAAAAACCCTTCCCATTTCACTCATCTGGTCACTCCAAATGTTTGTCTAGTTCAGCCCCCCCCTTTTTTTTTTTTTGATATTAGGAAAAGTTAATATAATGGTATATATACAGGTTAGTGCAATGCATCAGTTCTCTATGTGGTAATCACTGAAGTCGGGTGAAATCGCATAATTTTCATTACATCTCGTATTAGTAGTGGCAAATGATGCAAGAAAGCAAGCTTATAAACATCAGCCAATAAAAAAAAAAAAAAAAAACACATGACCTGTCCATCTCTTCAAATAATTTAACTAGTTCCTCCTTGAATTTATTCAAACTATCCACTTTCACAACAACAATAGATGGAAGTTTGTTTCAACAATCAACCATCTGTTGGCTGAAAAAAAATTTTTGCACATCTGTCCTGCAACCATCATTCCTCAATTTGAATTTATGCCCCCTCATGTGTGTAGTCTCAGCAAGTGGAAGAATCCCATTGGTATTGAGTGCTCAAGCCATTCAAAGCACCTCAATCAGATCATTTTGCAGGTACCTGGTTTCCAGACACTGCAAGTTGCAGATGGGGAAGACCTTTCTTAGTAAAACCACCCTTTTGTTCCCTTCACCAATCTCATTGTGATTCCCTTCTCTGCACCCATTCCAGCAGATCTACTTCAAGGCTATTTGGCCCTTCATCAGTGGATGGGTAGGTACCCAGTGATTATAACAGCTGAAAACCCAGTTATTCACAATATGAGATGCAATGAAAACTATGCCATTTCACCAACTTCAGTGATTTGAACTGATTCATTGCACTAACTTGTATATCTAATAAATTCTGTAGTTGAGGCTTTAGCACTAAATTTTATTTTATTATGGTATATTTATAATATAGATATGAAAAGAGTAAGTTGGCATACTTTTCATAGAAAAGTAATAAAAACAAAAATTACAACAAAAGGAAGGGAACACACACTGCTAATGTCATCAGGAGGCACTGTCACAGCAGCCCCTCATAGACTGCATTTCTAAGTGGCTGTTGTAACAACAAAACATTGAAGGGTGTTCTTATGCATTCTTAAAATAAACCTGCTCATCCTAAGTAAAAGAATGAAATTAACCAGCAGAAAGAAATCACAAATTGAAGATTAAGACGGTTGTGGTTAATCCTCTGTAGCAAAAACAAATCAACTAAATACAATAATTCTGATATGTGTTAACTCCAAGTGTTAAAATCTAAAAAATAAATAGATATGCAAATTGAATTTAAATAAATCTTAAGGGTATAACAAACAATGAAAATAAAGGAGCATTATATAAATTATATGAACTAAAGGCTTAGATTAAAACAGAACTAACCATCCTTCCTTTTTTTTTTTGGTTTTGCTTGTGTGTTTATTTCTTTTTTATGGTGAGTATGTCAATGTGTCTATTTTCAGATTATATTTATTCTGTTTTCAGATTTTATTGTTTGGCTTTAGCACAATCCTAAAGTAAGTTTATTAAATATTTATTATCGTTTCATACATTTATTTGCACATTCTTCAATTATGAATTTATATTGCACCCTCAAGGGTGCAATATAATATATTATATAAAATATTATATTCATAATATAAATTTAGCAGCTTTAGTACATTCTTGGGTATAACTTTATTATTCTTCATGCGTGCACGCACGCACGCGCACGCACACAACACAAACCTAGTCTGCTACATGGACAGTTTGCTTACATGTAACTTAATTGTTCACTGGTTCTGTTAGCAAGCTGCTGTTTCAGTGGTGGCTCACTGACCATTTTGACATGATTTTCCTGTTGAATCATAATGTACTAAATACAGTACATGTAACATCATGCAACAAAACAGGGAACACAAATAAAAAGTTGACCAACACAAAAAAATAGGCTGACTAGGAATGAATAATAGAAAAGATTGCTGTGTACATTTTTATCAAGGGATATCGATAAAGATGGTACACATAAGATATTGGTGTTTCTGTCATATGGCAAATGATTCTCAACACATTTGATAGTGTTAGAGTTCAAGAAAGAAAATTAATTTCCTTATATTGTCAAGTCTGCCATTATTTCACTTTATCCTATATATACTAATGTGCTTTTATTCGTTACACAAATGTAACACACACAGATTAAAACATGTAGGTAGGTAGGTAGGTCAGATATATGAAAAATATAAGGCCATTATCAGTTCCAGTAAAATTAGATGGAATAATTTAATTATATACTGTTTATTTAATAATTATATCTTAAATAGAAATAAAATCAACATATAAACCCATTGTATACAAATGGGTATAAAATATTTTATTACTTTTGCCAGGTTATACTTGCCCCACTTTGAAAGCATATCTACTTTTTATAACCTGAATTTATATAAAATATGATGTTGATTCATACTAGTAATAAACTACCCTAATTTTGAAACTTTATAATATATCTCAATAACCTTTCTTTAACTAAAACTAATTTAGTAATTTTATTGCCGATTACTTAGTTCTGCATCTTGATATTAGTAGCAAAACAAAAATATTACATAAGGAAAGAAATGATTTTAACGTTACAGTCATCAGCTTAGGCCATTGGTAAGTTCAATGTTAAACTTTTTCTACCTCTTACAGCAATATACATAAGATTTTTGGTTTCCACATATTTTGTTGCTTTTAATAATTATCACCTCAACATGTAGGCTAAATACGTTAATATAACTTGCAGACTTGTAGAAAATAAATCTATTCAATAGATTTATTTTCTCTCTCTCTCTCTCTCTCTCTCTCTGTCTATATATATATATATATATATATGTGTGTGTGAAGTGCTAGTTATCACATATGTACAAGAAGGATGTGTTGTATTATCTTTAAATTTTCTATCTACATGGAGGTTTGCATGTTAACTAACAATTATTGACATTCCACCATGGCTTTTATACATAATGTATCAATTTGTGTTATAAAGATTGGTTAATCTATTTATTGGATGGCATCCATTTTTTATTATATTGCAATGACTGTGCCAAATAATTGACTAATGGGTATATATCTGTTGGGTCTATCCTTTTATCATCTACTCACTTAACAAGCCACGGTCGCGTAAACGGTTCGTCTTTTTTTTTTTTTTTTTTAATTCATTCTCTTTTCTTTCCTCCCCTATTCTCCTCCTTCATATTCCACATAAAACATGTGGAATATGAAGGAGGAGATTATATATTACAGTGTACAAACTGAGACTATGACCTATCTGTGCAGTAATGCTAAAAGAGAATAAAAGAGAATAAGAATTGCCCCTCTTCAGCTATTAACTGTTGGTACATTAATGCATGACATAATTAAACATCAGCAAAAATTCAAATCATAATTTGTAAGGTTTTTAATAATATTGTGAAAACATGCATGCTTCCTATTTTTACATTGCACTAATTTCATTGGAAATAAGTGAGATGAATTAGTAGCCACTGTTGTCAGCATATCTGATGTGGATCTGTTGCAGGGTTTGGCAACATTTTTACTCAGGAGAGCTACTTTTCACCTCAGTTTGGATTAACCATACTGAGGAATGAATATACATTTTTTGATATAATGCAATTCCTTTCTCATATATAGAACATTAACAGTGGTTAACTACCATCTAACAGTGGTAGTTAACCACTGTTAGATGGAGAGAATAGGGTGTTTCCCCATGAGTTATTTTGGGTTTTTCAGTCTGCAAATTGCCCTGCAAGCACATGCTTCTATAGATATAAATACAGAGTTATGGGCATACACTTAGGGCTGTTGATACCAACGTATACTATAAGTCTAGGTGATTAGTTTCTTAATCTTTAGGCAATTGTAGCTCACCATTTTTCGTTTGATAATCTAGGTCCATTGATCCATATTCATTTTGTGTAAAACTATTACCAATATTAAGAAATTTGCACTGTAAATTTAATTGAACTAATTGACAGAATTTGTGGCTAATGCCCAGGAGCATGAAAAGTCCAAAGAATTCTCAAATATTCTGGATAGCTGCACTTTAAGCAATCAGAATCTCAAAAGGTTCTCATAACACTATGTCATAGCACTAATAGTACTGAAACATGCTTGTAACTTTATAGGTGACAAGTTACTCATACATATATATATATATATATATATATATATATAAAATACCCAATGGCTTTGTCATAACTTTAGGAGATGATTCCAGAGGTCATTCTCATTCTGAGTGAAAAATATATCAACATGGGTTCTATTCTCAGTAGTTACTGAGCTTTATGTATTTGAAGCGTAGCTTGATTTGAAGGAGTTTGGTATTGGAAAAAAAAAAAAGATTACATTACATTGATCAAATTGGAAGATAATTATGTTGTACAATTTACATAGTTAAACCATGCTTTCCTCTCCACTCACATCTCACAATTTTGGACATTCAACTGTTAATGGTGATCCGCTTTCTTGAAAAAGTGAACATTAATACACACAAGTCAGTTTAGGATTCTGAGGGTGTCGTTACCAATATTTTTCATTTGTCAGCATTAGCATTGCAAAATTTGTACTTTAAATTTAAAATGCATATCCGTAATTTCATTGAAAAACAAATGATGTGTTCACAGTTACTTCTGTTATAACAACAGCACAACCAATTTGCTAGCTTATACCCATCACTACTACACATATGTGCATAGATTCTACATTTCAAATACTGTAACTGCTGAGAATTAGACCTGTTGATATACAATTTTTTTGACCCCAAAATGACCTCAGGAATCAGCTCCTTAAGTTATGACATAACGTTATGAGATACTGCATATCTAAAGTGGAGGTCATGTGCATCACATTTTTAGTTGCTTGAACGTTTTTCAGAAAAATGATTTCACAGGCTATAAAACATTTTTCATGAAATTTTTGTAGGAATTTATAGATCCTTACTTAATGGAACCCTAAGGTAGAGATCTGTAAATTTAGGTTTAAGAAACACTGCCATAAACAAATTACCCATATTTTAATACATTGCAGCTTATGGGAAAATTGGTGTCCATTATTAAAAAAAAAAAAAAAAAAAAAAAAAACTTCATAATTTTTTGTACTGCTTTTTTGTTTCCTGAACAGAGCATTCAAATTACCTTTAGTGATCGAATCAAGTGTGGATTATGTAAGTAGATGTAAAGAAGCATTCAGGATTTAGATATAATTTATAAATTGAAAGAGTGAGGTAAAGAAAAAAAAACTTCATAATTTTTTTTACTGCTCTTTTGTTTCCTGAACAGAGCATTCAAAATTACCTTGTAATTGAATCAGATGTGAATTATGTAAGTAGATGTAAAGAAACATTCAGTATTTGGATATAATTTATAAATGGGAAGAGTAAGGTAATATATAATTTAATTTCAACATCTTGAGTGTTGTAAAATCTGCTTAACTACTTGCTATATGTCCCCTTGCAAAAGAAGTCAGATGAAGGTTGGTAGGTGCAATCAGTCAGAAAAGCATGAGTGTTAGTATGCATGGCATTAGATTTTACTTGTGTAGTTCATGGGCCAACATTTTTTTTTATTTTTATTGCTGATCTCCTTATTTCTGTAGCAGTAACAAGAAGGGCAATCTGGGTTTATTCAGTGTATTTGCCAATCATCAGCACACAACTTTCTTTTCTCCTCATCGCATCTACATTTTGGGCATGAAAACAGAAGATGCATAGGGAAAGGGGTTGAATACAACCATAAACTTGTACAATAATTTCCTACCTGGTATATTCCAGTTAGGTAAGATTAAAAACTGCTGTTTGCTCAATGGCAGTACTTTCTACACTTAAAAGGCATTGTTTCTTGGAAGCTCAAAGCTGTTGTGTATATAATGAAGCATGGGTAATAGTTTAAGTCATTTTCAGTGTATCTTTTGTTTCAGTCAGCCAACAAACAGAAGAGGATTTCTCAACCAACTCAGGCCATTTAACTCAGGTATTTTTTATTTTGTTGTTAGTTTTTTTATATACATAACTGCCTGTGTAGAGATCCATATATGTAGGCATTCTTGTCTATTATATAATAAACATGGAGACTGATTCACTAAGTAATAAGATGAAATCCATATGCTATTTATCCAGTATTCCTGAATGACTATTTACCATCAGTTTGCTAATTGTGATGTCCAATCCTCCAGAGGGCTAATCAGTAGAGGCCTATTACAATCAAAAATGTGTTGTTTGTCATTGTTATGGAGTGAACAAAAATTAACTCTTTCATATAAAATGCCAAACTTCCTAATTCATCTTTGTTAAAATTATGAACTATTCATCCATTATCACCATGTGTATTCAAATGTGAAAGCCAAGAATAACTTGCCTTATGCCAACAGAGAAACATTCCTTTATAAGTCGGAGTACGTAAATATCACCACTTTTGGTTTCATTGCTCAAGGTTGTAAACTAATGAGTCCAGAATCAGATGTCTTGGTGATACTGTAGCAAGAAGTTACAGTATTATAGACAGTTTTAAAGTGTTCCTTATTTCTGTAAATAATCTCCCCACACTTTGACACAATGTGATAGTTTGGTACAAAGAGAACATTCATGATTTTCATATGTGACTTAGTACAAATATTTTTGTTTAGCCAATTCTAATTTATTTCTAGTGTTCAGTGGTATACATAAGTATTTCAAAAAAAAAAAAAAAAAAAAAAAAGGGAAAAAAAAACCAGAAGTTGCTTCTATGAAATGTTGTTTGTTTTTTGCACCTACTAATTTTTCACTGTATATTTTCATGTTAAATTACTTAGTTTCACTTGTTATAAGCATTTGAGTCACTCTTAAAGTGGTGCACATACCTCTTCATCACTGTACAACAGGATCTTACAGGAAAGATTTGGTCAGAAAAAGCTGATACAGGTTAGGGGTGTGTTATACTGTTAAGGCAGACAGCATCTTCAAGCTCCTTTCCCCACAATTAAAAATAAAAGAGTAAGATGTAAGATTTGTGAAGTCCAGTGGAAAGATAAAATTCATAGGGTATTTCACACCTATCTCACTCCTGTTTAAAAAAATAAATAAATAAAAAAAAAAGACAAGAAACTTAGTGACCGATAAAAAATACAACATAAAAGTGGAGTAGGACTTGAAGCTAATCAATTAGAACTGTATTCATTGTCTGCAGAAATGGGCTTACCAACTGACAAAATGGATATTGTTTAGATAGGAAAAGAGAGAAAAAGAGAGATGGGACTGGGATGTTATAGTCAATCTTGTTCTTATTACAACTAGTTTTTCCATACCACTTTCTTGAGAATTTGCCATGTCTATGTGTTGTATTTCACACAGAATTATTAAAAAAGACAGTTTTAGGGCTGCTGTTTCCTTTATTCTGTGTCAGTGGCTGTAGAGAAAGAAAAACATCCTAACAATCCTGGCACAGTCCTAGTACATGTAGTATAAAATGTTCTGTTGATTGTGTAATTAGTTGATTGTAACAGTTTTGTATACAAATCGTAAATGTTTTTGGTGAATATCTGAAACTTGACAGACTCTGTAGGTGTATGCAGAAAAGATATCCAATAATTATGTATTTGGGATAAAATTCCTTTTATTTTTATGTAACTGTTGAGAAGTAGATTTTAAAAATAATAAAAGAACAATGGGTCAAACCCAGCCAGAATTTTATCTGCTGGTAGTAACTATCCCGAGTGCCAGAAAAGCAGATTAGTGCCTCTTAATTTTTCCTTTTGTACAGCAGCTTCTATCTTCCCTAGCTTCATTGGCTATACTGGGAAGAAACTGTGGTATATTTTACCCTGCCTCCTGGTGATGGTTAGAAATGATTCCAGTGAGTCAACCTAAAAGGCTTTGCTCAGGTTGGAAGGTATTGCCCAAGTGCCTTCTAAATTTCCTACAAAGATACCAAATTCTTTTGTATAACTATTTTTTTTGTAACAGAGAATAACATTAGTGGAATGCATTATCTACAGCTCTAACCACTCCAGAGGAGGCACTAATTCTTTGTTTGTAATTGTTTATAAGCTGACCTTCTGAGTGACATTAAATATTGTAACAGGTTCAGATTGCTATATAGAAGATATATTGTTGTGGTAATTATAGGTATGTAGTTGGCTGTGTTCCTTAGGAGCAACAAAAAATAAAAAGCTTACTCCTTTGGGCACAATCTTCTGGTTTTTGTTTTGTGGATAATGTGCCAGGATTTATGTAACAAAGATAAAGGCAACATCATGGTGAAGGGAATATAGGCTTTATGATATGGAAATTGTATTGGCTGTTTTTGCAGCAGTTTTTCCCTCACATCTTACACTAGTTGTCCCTCCCTTCCCCTCTCCCAAGCAATTTTGCTCTGTATTCTGGTGTGTGTACATCATGTCTCCATATTTCATCCACCCACTTCCCACCTCTGGAAAAATACACAATTCTAGAAGCTCACCTATAGCCAATACTTTGTTGTTATATTTTATGTATTTATAAATCATTTATGTGAATATTGTGAGATACCATATGATGTAATATGTAAAACCAAGAGGGTGTTTCTGGATTCAACAAATACTAGTTTAAATGTTACTGTTAGCAGTGGTATGCCAAAGTGCCAATAACAAAACTGTTGCCAAAGAATAGCATATGCAAATCTTAACTAGCTCAGTAAGTATACAAAGATCTGTTTCTGCAGGATTTTTATTTTGTGCAAAACATGATTAAAGTTTTGTACAGAATTATGTAAGAAAATAATCCCTTTTTTTTGTTTTTATCTGCCTGTATTCATTTACTGAAGACACACATTGTAAAATTATATATTAAAATAGAAAATGTAATGCTATAATCATAAAACACCAACTTGCCAAAGGGTATTCTTTGTAAATGCAGAAATTTTTTCTTTTTTTGGCTTATGTGCTATGCTTCCTTATATCATTTTACCAATACTAATATACGTTCAAAAAAAAGTAAAATTTTTTGATAATATTCATTCCCTTATTCATAAAGTTTACCTTAAGGATTACACTATTTCATTGTAATATAGTTAATTTCTAACCCAGTCTTCTATTCTACTAACTATTACACAATTCACACAATCACAAAGTTCTCCAACTGTAACTTGGTATTTGGATGAAATATTGAAGCAACTGCAGTGCTGCTTTCCAAATGAAAAGTTTCTAGTCTGTACACTTCCTTTGGCAGCCTGTAACATAAGTACTTAGATTACAGGGAATTCATTTTCTAGTCATGGATGCTGCCATGATGTTCACCACAACATATAGTGGTTTGTGCCACCCATCACTCATTTATAGAAGTCTGAGTTTGAATCCTGTCAATGACTGGAGGAATTTATAAAGGCTTCTTCAATCAAGGCTGTAGTTGGTCGATCTAAGGCAGAGGGAGTAGGATTTTTTCCTCATGCTACTCCATGGTTTTCCCTCACTTTTATAAAATTTTGTCAGCTCATACAACATGCAGCCAGCCTGTGAACACATACTTGTACAGAAATAATACACAATGACACAATATGGTCTAAGTTGCTGATATGCCCAAAACCCAACAATGCTTTTTTCATTTTATTTAACTGCTATGATTTTTGCTAAGAAAAAGAGGGGGAAAACAAATTTTAGAATAGATTTGGTAAGAATATTTGATTATAGTTTTAGGGGATTTTAGTATTTGTGAAGGGCAAAGGATTTAGAAAATTTAATTATCAGACTTTTAATATTTTGCTCATAACAAATGTTGAATAGTTGCGATAAGTACTGTTTATTTGCCACAATTAAATGAATTATTATAGCTAGGTATTATGTGTACTAAAATGTTAAAAATATATATTTATTTTGTTAAATATTTGTTTAAAATTCTGTCTAGCTAGTTAAAATGTCAAATTATAAAAGAAAAAGTTTCCATAATTACTCTATATCTGTAAAGAAAAATGCCAGTTAAACAATGAATCTTAACTGAAAAACTTTTGTTTTTAATGAATATCATAGAGCACTATTCTAGAGAGCCAAAGGTATTCTATACAAATTAGGCAAAAAAAAAAAAAAAAAAAAACATTTTACAATGCATGCAAACATAAGTTTGATCACTCAGATAAATTAGGTTTCATTATTAACAATTTTAAAAATACCCACCAAATGAAAAATAACTGAATTAGACTTCTAATAATCACAATTCAATTAATCAGACTTTTCTTATATAATTTTGTCAATGAGAAACTAAAGTGAGATAACCTAAAAAAAAAAAAATAAAAAAAAATAGCAAAAGTGAGTGATATATTTCTCTTTGAGTGTATTTCATTGCTGTTCTGTTTACTTTAAAAAATAGTTCTCTTATGCATGATTGTCCTTTGTGAAAAGATAAAACTTAAAATTAATATATATATTTTTTTTTATGTATAACAAACAAAGGTATACATACTTGAGTTAGGAATGTACACCAGTCCTGACTCAGATATGTATACTTAATATGGCTGAAGTTTTTGGAATTAAAACTCACTAAGAGAAAACACTGAAACTATCCAACAAATTAAAACTCCAGCTATAACCTTGTTTGTTATATCTTCATGTTTCATCATGTACACACAAACAATATGAAATCACATTACATTTTAAATTCTTTAATAAGCTTTACTTGTAATCTTTAAAAAACACCTTTTTGACTGATTGAAACTGTAATCAGCATTATAAGATTTGAAGAAGCATGTCTGAAGCCAGTGACATTAACTGGTAACAAGTCTAGCCAAGGTTCTGTACCGTGCAAAATGTCCTTTCTGTGGTTGCCCTCTCACTTTGCTTCATCAGCACTTAATTTTAGTTTAATACCATTCAAAATATTTCTGACTCATTGATTGCTTGTTTATGATTCCAAGACTTTCAGGAAGTTCTAGTACAGTAGAAGTCTGTTAACAGCAATTCTGACAGTAAGAACATGGAGTACATTTTCACTGTGTTATTCTCAAATCTTTTTAAAGAGATTTTTTAATCTTAATGAAAGAATCATAGTGATGCATCAATTTAAGTAAAATTTGTATTATATAACATAGAATAAAACTAACTGATAATGCATTTTATAGCATTAAATGTATTTGAACACTATGATATGGATTATAAAGTTTGTTATCTGTTCAAATTGGTTTTTGAAGCAGTGCTAAATTGGGCATTATTTTAAACTTGATTAGTTATTCTAGGAACATCCTTTTGTAGCAGCATTTAGAATATTACAATATCAAGGTAGGCAGCATTTTTTCTGCAAAGTGTTCAAAATCATCAATCATTTTGAGCCACAAATTCAGTACTTCTCCTGGACTTGACTTGTAAGACACTGAATTATCAATTAATAGAAACACATTTTTAACGTTTGATGCTATGAGACTACAAATTTCTATGACATCATTGAAAAGTTCAGCAGTGTTTTTTTGTGGTTACTATACAGTTGTCTAACAATTCTCTTAAAAATCAGGTTAAGAGAATAGACTTTAGGGGTATATCATGTTTTAAGAAACCAATTGCAGCATTTCCAAAATAACTATCTCCGTTATCAATAATTCATCAGTGAACACCAGATGTTACTATCTTGGATTTCATGGTACATCCACAGTTTTTTCCAGTTGTGAACTGATTTGGCACATCTCTTTCAGTGTATTTCTGAAGAACTGTCTGAATACCAGATTACTTAATTTCTGTATCCATTTAAAACTTTCCTGTTGATCATCAGTAAAAAGAAATTGCTTAAAACTTTCTTCTGTACTTTGTTTGATCAATGCTTAGAAGCAGAAATTTGTTGCCAAAAATGGAACGACTGCACAGTCATGTGTTCTACAGCAGAACACTTTTCCATCTTTTATTTTCAAACTTAACATAATAATGATAAAATTTTTCTGCTACAAGTATTTTTTTTTTTTCAGCTTTTCACCCACAGGCACTATATACTGCTGTTAAACATTCGTTCATTACAGACAACTTGATGTTACCATGTATTTTGTGAAAAACTTATATTTCATAAATATTTATGCTTACTTCAAGTTAAGGAAAATCAAAAGAATAATAAAAAAAATTAAGTTTATTTATATGATTATTATTATTATTATTATTATTATTAGCCATATAGTGCAAGGAAGTCTGAGGCTTATGCTGCACCAGCCAAAAAAAAAAAAATTTCCAAGTTACCCTGAGAGTGAGAGAGAGAGAGAGAGAGAGAGAGAGAGGAATCACCAAGAAATAGAAGAATGATGATATCCAGCTCAGGACCCTGGGTATGCCAAGCCCATACTCACCAGATGTGAACCCCTGGGGTTCATCTTTGGCATTTTACACTACAACTGCTCATATTTCTCAAGTTAAACTAAATACAGCCAAAAACAGTGCTTACAACCACTGTATATATACATGTAATTTGCCTTACATATGTGTTTAATACTTGTGGTATTAAACACATATGAAGCAGTAATTTAATTGGTATAGGGGATTAAAAGGGAATAGTAGGGTACAGTCTACCACATACCAAATGTGAAATCTGCAATTCTGGCTTAACTGTGCATATGATAGCACTTGTCACCTGCTAAATAACATATTAGTCTTTACGAAGCTGAAAACTTGCAAGGTGGCTTTCATGGTGAAACCTGGGTTTCTGATTATTAGTACTTGTTGCATGAGAGAAAGATTCAATAAGTTCTAAATGATAAGGACAGAAAAAAATATATCAAAAACTCCAATTGAATTTACAAAAATTTTAGTGCTATCTTTACCATTTGATATATCATGAATAGGCTGAATTTATATCAGTATAATTCTAGTCATATAATGAATTACTTATAGGAAAAAAGCATATGTCAAATTATTAAAGAAAAATGAATGTGATAAAAGTGGTAGTATATTAGTCCAAATGGAATGCGACATGAAGATATAATAATATTTTAGTAAAAGTTAATTGTGGATTAAATTATGTTTTATGGTATAATCCCAGGCAGAACCATAAACTTTTACTGAGGTGGGAGTGCCTTGGACAACTGAATGATCAGTTAATACAAAAATTGGTCCATTCTGGGCATTATACAGGTTATCTTTTTAGAAAACTTATCTAGTAATCAGAGATGTTATATTTTAAAAGTGATAACATCACACCATAAAACTATCTGATGGAGCATACTTGAAGTTGTTAAAAAATATATGAATAATCAAGGACAGGAAACAATCTCAGAAATTACATGATTTTTTTACCCACCATTTCTGAGAAGACAGGAATGAGTACTGAAACACTGTGAAGGCAACTGACTCATTTCCTAAAATTTTGATATGCAGCAATCAGCCTTATGATCACATATTAATAACTTTAATGTAGCATCTAGGTTTCTTAATAAAAAAAAAAAAAAGTTTGCCTTGTATAATTAGTATTGTATTTAAATCTCATCTTTAAGCTCTATTTTTTGTAATTACAGAATAAGTAAAAGTGAATTACTTCTTATAAGTGTTTAAGTACAGAGATTACATAAACAAAACAAGTTTTAAAAATTGTTCATTAGTTTAAATATAAAATTAAGAAAGCAAAAAATTAAAAACATGACCAAGTTTGGTTCTCATACATTTTACAGTTAAGTAATTTAATAAACAATTTTCTCAAAGGCGGGTGGCAATCCTGGGATACACGTGCACAAATCATAGATCAAACAACTGTCTAAGTATGATATAATTATTTTTGAATAACAAATCATTATTTTTATTTATGCAAAATAGCAGTTTTCCCCCTCCCTAATATCCTCCAGTCCTGAAATTGTGCATTCATCTGTCTAACTATACTCTGTTATTTGCATATTCATAAATATACAAAATCAATTTTTTGGTATCATACATGCAATAAAACTATTGTTGTCCATTTCTTGCTTCTCAATAAAGAACACTTTAATATATCATATTTTCCACTGA
Organism: Mastigoproctus giganteus; assembly: GCF_048544385.1. Lineage (NCBI taxonomy): Eukaryota > Metazoa > Arthropoda > Arachnida > Uropygi > Thelyphonidae > Mastigoproctus > Mastigoproctus giganteus. The sequence continues at coordinate 92,825,821 of NC_143586.1, read as the reverse complement.
TTTTGAAACACTGGCAAAGTCAATGGTTGCGCAATTTTCTCAGTGTATGTTCATGTTAAAAGCACCTTATTCACTGACTGCATCTGCCTCTTAATTGAATATAATAGAACTGATCTCAAATTTGAATTATTAGTTATATTCGGTAACATAACCTTGGTATTATAGACCCATACCAGACTGATAAATTAGGATTATAAAATGAATCCATTTTCTAGAGATTTTTATCTAACAAAGAAGAATCTCTTTAAAAGGCATTTTTGGCCAAGAAGCCCAAAATATGTTTGGTCCCAAAAATATGTTTCAGAGGCTTCATGTATTTTTTAATTCTCTAACCTTCCATTTCTAATATGGTGTCTAACAGATGCCACTTTTAAAAATTTTTCCATTATTTTTTTAAAATTTGTAAATGAATTTGCATCTACCTTTGCCCACCAATATTCTCTAACTGATCATTCAATATTTTCTGTTTTCATTTCGATATACAGTACTATGAATTATGAGATTTTGTTTGGCATTTAGCAGATGTCAAGCGAGCAAAAGGCAATTCCTAACCAATTCCCAAACCCGCACAGTATCTATGAGATGTCAGCAACAGGTTCTAATCTTTCCATAGAACTTTGGTTTTGCATGTTAATGCAAAGGACAAACAAAAAAAAAGGTGTTCACATGATGTTTGCTAGATGTCACTTGAGTGTCTTGTGTTTCAATCCTGGGGATCAGTGACCTTGAAATTTCTAAAAAAAATAAAAAAAATAAATAAAATAAAAACTTTGTATATTTATATTATTGGTTTCTCTCATTTATTTTTCTTGGAAATTTTTTAATTGAGTTTAGCAAATCATATTTAATAGATCACGATTTTCAATTTGGTATAAAAGCTAAAAATAAATTTTTTATAATTAAAACAAAAAGGGAGTGTCTCAGACAATGCCAGCATCTTAAATTGAGAGCGTGAATGATGGAAGTTAAAGGGATTTCCCTTCTTAGAAGTCAATTTTGTCATTACAGATTGACATTTTACCTGCCTAATTGTTTTTTTACCAGTCTACACATTAGTCACCAATATATTGCTATAAGTTCCCTATGAATGGTAGCTGAACATACATGTTTGTTTCCACTTATAAGACTTGCAGTCCAAGTGTTTAGAAAGAGAAGAAATTACACTTCAAACATTGTAATACTGAAGCAACTTTTTGTGAAAGTGGCTCTTGAGAGATGTGCTATTTACAAAAAATAAAATCTGATACAGACAATGGTTTAAATAGTACAATATCAGTGCAATTTTTTATTCACAGAAGAGAATACTCCCTTGAACAGATCAATGCCATTTGCAGAAAAAGCTTTGCTCCCCCTTCAAAACATAATAATTAAAAAAATTAGCTTGTATTTAGATGATGAATTGTATTTCAAATGATGAAAGATGCATCTCATTTTTCTCTGCTGCTGTAATTGCAATTCAAAAATTACAGCAGCAGTGGAGAAAACTGAAATATGTCTTTTGAATGAAAAACATGGGAAAATTATCATCTACATGTTTATACTTCAACGATTTTAAAACTCTTTCATTTTCAAATTTCTCCTGCATACCTTTATTTTTCATCAACTGATTTTAGCATTTTGCAGTAGTAACTAATGCACATGTATTTCTTTTTTTAAGTTTTTGGTACTTCTGATTGCATTAACTGCACTTTTTTATGGCTAGCTAGTATAATTAAAGCCTATAATAAGATTTAAAAAAAAAATTATTACGGTAATGAGAATTATCTTCTGAAGCTTAAAATTCAGTTTTGGGAAACAATACTTCTACTTCCTTAAGCAGCATCTTGCTTAAGAAGTCCATATTATTTGGTCATTTAAAATCATCTTAGATGAAACACTTTTTAAATATCAAAAATCTGTGTACTGATTTCAATATACAAGTATAAACATTCAACCGAAATATCACATTTTAGTTTAATAATATTCAACCCATTTTTTGAAATGGGTTGAATATTTGAATAAAATTTTTGACAATTGTTTTTGTACTATACTGACATACTCTGATGTTTTTTCAGTTTATGAATTAGGCAGTCATTTTATAAAATATCAGCAAAATTTTGAAAATATTACAAAATTTTTTTCTTCATTTTAATGATGTTAATGTATATATATATTTCAAAATGCTTATACACTGAGGGAGAGTGGAGGTTTCATTATATTACTGTGAATAGACTTGTTTTGATTTTTTGGCCTCAGTGTAATACAGAAAAGTTCCTTTATAGTTGCACTTCATTACATAAATTTTAAATTAAATTAGAAAATATTGCTGTAGTATTTTGTTGCCATTTATGAGATCATAAATATCTTTTCATTAAGAATGTGTTATCTTTTCTTAATAAATTGTAAAAATTGTAAAAATTATGTAAATTTCTTCTTTGTATGAAGAGGGGAGAGAAACTGTATTCTAAGAAACTCCTTATGAAATGATTTCTGTCAAATTATTAATTGTTATAACTTTAATGTAAAATGTGTTGGCTAAAGGTGAAGCTTTAAAATTTTTTTAGCTATTTTTCTACTGCTGCTCCTTGTTCAATCACAGAAAATCTTTGTGAGTGGTTTTCCTTTTGCAACACGAGAAAAAACTGTTTTTCAAGGTTTTAAAAAAATTAGTCTTAAGTGCTGTGAAAATTTACTATTTCCTCATTTTTCTTTTTAGATGGAACTTTTATTGTTATAAAATTGTAACCATGATATATTAATAAATCTGTGGTAGTGAAAATGGCCTTCTTGTGCATAATTTCTGTACACAGATATGCAAAATAAAATATATATATATATATATAGTACATATAATTAATACATACATTAAAATTCTTCATCATGCATTTCCAACATTTCGATAAAGTATATCCTTGTCTGATATTTATTATATATGAGGACTGCTTGAAAAGAAAGGTAACAGATATTTTTGTGAAGACTTAATCACAGAACCATGAAACAAAACATAAATGAAGGCACATTAAATAAATAAATATTCTGTTTATAATCTTGGATGACCACACAAGCAGAGAAGTTAGTGCACTAATTTTCAACATAATCACTCATCATATTCAGGCACGTGTCCTACCGTGTTACAAGTAAAAGTCTACCTTTTGTCATAAAATTCAGTAACATTTCCATTTGACCAGATTTTAAGATGCACCATTTAACTTCATTGTCATTATCTCTCTCTCTCTCTCTCTCTCTCTCTCTCTCTCTCTCACACGCACGTGCACACAGTTTTTTTTTTTTTCCAGGACTGTGTGATGGATAGGCAAGTGCCATCTATCTGTAGTGCTGTAGCCATTGTCATGTGCAGATGGCAGTGTTAAGTTTGTTTGTTTGTTATTTGGTTTTTAGGAGCATTAGCAACTAAGGCCATATTGCTCCGGGAATATGCAGTGGTCATTCCCTGACCTTTCTGCATCCTCCATATTTGGTGGTGACGGGCTCGAACCCCGGTCTAATCAAGAAGCGTGTGCTACGCACTACTGCTCCTTCCCACCTGGCTACGGAGGCGCCCGCAGTGTTAAGTGCTGCATTGCCTTGTAAAAAAAGCATCCCTCATCAAAGGAGATAGACTTTTGGAGAGATGGCTCAAAATTGGATTGGATTCTTGCATGCACTTTTTCTTTGTCCAATGTAAATAAATACTTACAGCATCTCTAACAAGAAGAAATGAAACATTACATATATACTTTTATTTGTAACTTTTCACTATTGGAGATGGCATGGTTTCTCTCCAAAAATTTTATTTTATTTTAACAGTTCCCATACTGTTTTCCAGTTTTGACATAGCAACCAAATCAAGGAACGTACAAAAATTTCATGGTATGAACATTTTGAGGTGGAGTTTTCTAAAGGTGGGGTGTCATGTGTCACAAAAGGTATGGCCAAATTTTAGGCCTCGTAACAGTTATCTCCACTCTCCTTTCCTTTCACTACATATACAGATAGCATTAGTAGAGGCATATTATGCAAGAAAGCAAGCTTATGCAGCATCAGCCAAAAAAAAAAAAAAAAAAAAAACCTTCCACTTCACCCCTCCGTTCGTTCGAAATACCTGTCCAGCTGAGCCTTAAATTTATTTAGGCTATCAACTTCCACAACAAGGGATGGAAGTCTGTTCCACCAACCAACTACCCGCTGGCTAAAGGCAAATTTCCGCACATCTATCCTACATCTGTCTTTCCTCAATTTGAATTTATGCCCTCTCAGGTGATTATTCTGAGCAAGAGGCAGTATCTCATCAGCACTGAGCATGCTCAAACCATTCAAGGCTTTGTACACCCACCTCTATCAGATCACCTCGCCAGTGCCTAGTCTCCAGACACTATAATTTGCAAAACTTAAGCCTTTCTTCGTAAGAGCAACCCTTCATTCCATTCACTAACCTTGTTGCCCTTCTCTGTACTCGTTCCAGCAGCTCTACATCCTCCTTGAAATGAGGCCAGTTGATAGATTAAAATGCAATTATCGAATAATACAGGAATATCACTGTTTATTATATCTTTACCACGTGCCTATCATGTGCAAATAATCTGTGATAGCTCATTTCAGGTCATATTGCTGCTAAATCAGTTTTCTTTGTGTATTTATTGAGAATTTCTCAATTTCTTATAAATTTCATTGGAACCTTAATGTTACTTTTAATTATAGTACAATTTAAAAATATCTTCTGATGTCTTAATACACTTCTTACTGTTGTTATTAATGAAATAAATATAGATTTTTTAATGACATTTGCATATGCATGTAAAACAAGAATTTGGCAAAAGTCTAAATGAAAAAGCTTTTAATGCAATTTCTTGTTACCTACAACTTTACAAAGAGAATAGAAAAACAAATAAAAATAGGAATGAAAATCAGTTCTTTTAAGAAACACAAAGCCACAATATCCAGGTCCTTGCAGAAATAAATTGGCAACTTTTTTATCTATAGATTATATTACATAGGAGGCTTATATTACATACATACATAGGCAAAGGAACTAAGCAAATTCTTAGCCATAATTATGAGAGCATCGTTGGACTTGGGAGAAGTCCCCACTGAATGGAGATGTGCAAATGTATCCCCAATTCACAAAGGGAGATCTAAAGGTGACACGAGTAATTACAGACCAATTAGTTTAACTTGTTTTTTGGGTAAAATAATGGAGTCATTGGTTATAGATGCATTGCAGGATCATCTAGACAATACTGCAGCAATAATTCAGACACAGCATGGGTTTGTTAAGGGAAAGTCTTGTCTGACAAATTTGATTGGATACTATGATGTGGTTACAAAGGAACTAGATGCAAAAAATAATTTTGATATCATATACTTGGATTTGAAAGCATTTGGCACTACAGCTAGCCCTCGTTTTGCCCCGATCACTAACCACTATGCCATTTTTATTTATTTATTTTTGCAAATTTTTTTATAAATTGGAAGTTTAAAATCGTCAGACAAAATTTATCAGCATCATACTGTGCTATCCACTGTTCAAGTGATTTAGTACAATCTGAGGAATCAACAATTAGCACATCCGTATCCGAGACGAGAAAGATTCCCGCCCTCAAAGTAACCACTCATGGATGCGGGTAGTAAAGGTCCATGCGGTGAACCATTCATTTGGTTGTTGTTTACACTATTTACACGTGTTGGAAATTTATTATGCTATTAATAAATTAAATAAAAATAATAGTGATATCCGTGTGCAGTTTTTGCCAATCGTGTTATAAAGTTTTTAATTTAATAGAATAAAGAAACACCATGTCTAGTAAAAGAAGTTCATTGAATCCTAGAGCAATATTCGGAGGATGGAATCTGGTGAAAGCTGCCCTAATGTGTGTAGGGCAATGGATATTCCTCCATCGACTATTACTACAACTATGAAGAATGCTAATAAAATAAAACAATTGATGCAAAGTGGTAGGTAAAATTTTTGGTGCCCAGAACCTAACCCTGTGATTTCCGATTGACTCCGTTATATAAAGGGTTCCATTTGTGTCTGTCCCACCAGGAACCTAACCCCAACATAAATTGAGGGCTACCTGTATTGTGAATGGAAGATTACTGTACAAATTGGAGCAGTATGGTATTAAGTTGCTACAATGGATGAAAGGGTGGTTGAGTGGGAGAACACTGCTCTTCGTGGACTAATGTTATTAGTGGAGTCCCACAGGGTTCAGTGTTGGGCCCACTGTTGTTTTGTATATTTATCAGCGATATTGATGAAGGTATATCAGGCTTAGTGTCTAAGTTTGCAGGTGATACAAAGGTTGACAGTAATGGCAGTATGCTACTGCAACAGGATCTAGAAAAGTTGAGCAGATGGGTTGAGAAGTGGCAACTGAAGTTTAACATTGACAAATTTAAAGTACTGCATATGGGTAGAAGTAACCCCATAGGAATGTACTAACTGTGTAGTACTACACACTTAGGGTGGTAGAAAACGAAAAAGACCTGGGAGTGATTGTGCAGTCAGATATGAAGTTTTCTGAGCAATGCAGACAGGCTGCCAGAGCAGGTAATGGGATATTGTCAATTATTTATTGATTTATTTCAATATGGCATATGGCTACACTGCAATATTCTACTAGTGGTTGTAACACTGATTTTTTAATGAAAGGAAGTGACTTGCCACTGCAGCGAATACTTAAAAAATATTAAAAGCCCACTGTGTTAATACATATTAAACATTTTATATTATTTTAATTATTTGCTATGCCAGGCCTTTAATATTTTTTCAAATTTCTGCCTTCGCAGACCTTGATTCACTTCCTAAAAATAAAATATACAAATGCAGTGTTATCATTAGAATAAAATTCTACATTACAAATAGTAAACTGAAAAAAAATATTCACTATGTGCAAAATTCAATATCAAAATTCATTTTTAATGGGTGTCTCGATGTGTGAATAACAGACTTGAATAAAGGTGAGTTTCTCTTTTAATGCAGTTGAAGATCACCCCATATGTTTTGCTGATGCCGCCATGTTTGCAATGATGTAATTCAATAATGTCCGCGATGGACCGTCTAATGCAAACTGGCGCGAACTTAGTTTGCCAACAGTCAACCACCTTTAGTTGGCGCCATGATAGAAACTAGCCACTCGCTGTCAAGCATGGGTTAGCTACTGCTTGCACTTTCTAAAATCTAAAGAGCATCAGTAGGTCATCGTCATGGAGAAAAAACGTAAATATTCAGAAGACTATATAAAATTTGGCTTTAACACCTTGATCAAAAATGGCATAGAAGCCACAATGCGTTTTGTGCAATGTCATTCTGTGCTGAATCTATGAAACCTTCAAAATTGAAATGTCACTTAGAGACAAAGCATTCAGAACATACTAAAAAGGATTTGGAGTTCTTTCGACACCATGAAACTGGTCTCAGATGTCAGAGACTTGATCCTACAGGAAGTTTTCAGCAACAGAGCACAGCAGCAGTGCAAGCATCATATGAAGTCACATTAGAAATTGCCAAAACAAAAAGAACCTTACATGATCAGAGAAATGGTCATCAAACTCTGCATGTTGAAGATGAAGTTAATTCTTGGGAAAGCCAGCGAGATAAAGATGTAACAAATATCTCTTTCCAATAACACTATTCAGAGGCACATTTCAGATATGTCCATAGACGTGAACGAGCAGGTTTTGAACGAAATCAAAGTTTCTCCATTGTTTTCTTTTCAAGTTGATGAATCAGCAGACGTAAGTTCATGTTCTCAGTTGCCTGTCTTCGTGAAATAAATTCTTTCAGATGATATCAAAGAAGAGTTCCTGTTTTGTAGTGCACTTGAAACTGCTAAAAAAGGTGAAGATATTATGGAGAAGATAAATACCTTTTTTAAAACTGGAGGACTACAGTAGAAAAATGTCTGTGGGGTTGGTACAGATGGAGCACCAGCTATGCTAGGGTCAGAGTCGGGCTTTCAGACAAAAGTGAAAGAACTTGCTCCCCAAGCAAAGGGCATTCACTGCATGATTCACCAATATGCTCTTGCCAGTAAGACTCTTCCAGCTCCTCAGCTCAAGAGGTACTTGATTCTCTGATCAAAATTGTAAATTACATCAAATCTGGAGCCATCAACACCTCGCAAGTTTAAAGAACTCTGTAAAGACATGATCACGAGGTCCTTCTTTTCTACATTGCTGTATGCTGTTTGTTGAAAGGAAATATTGTCAGTTGTGTCTTTGAGTTGAAATATGAAATCAAGTTGTTCCTGAAAGTGCAAGGGAAACATGACCTTGTGGCTTACTTTAACAATGAAAGCTTGGAAGAAAAGAGTTGCTTACTTAGCAGACATTTTAAACTAGCTAAATAAGCTGAACCTGAAACTTTAGGGAAAGGAAACACACATTATCCAATTTCAAGACAATCTTCATTCAGGTATTTGTATCCAAGCTGCAAAACTGCCGTCAGAAAGTAAATCTTGGAAACATTGCCATGTTTGAAAAACTCTGCAGTGTGGTAGAGGAATCTGAAAGTGAACTGGATGAGAATCTGAAGGAGATTACTGGACACCTTGAATCCCTTGAAAAGGAATTTCAGCGGTACTTCTCTGAGCTTACAGAAGAAGAAGCTGCACTGGTAAAAAACCCATTCTCTGCTTCCCTGAATGTAGCCAGCATTCCCAATGAAGTACAGGATGAATTCTTGGATCTACGGAATGATTCCTTGGCACATAATTTGTTTTATGAAAAATTGCTTACTCAGTTCTGGTGTGCTATGTATCAGTCATATCCAAATGTCACCATGCTTGCCTTTCGAGTTTTACTTCCATTTGCCACTACATATCTCTGCGAGAGTGGATTTTCAGCGCTTCTTCATATCAAAACAAAGGCAAGAAACAGACAATGTTGAGGATGACAAATATTAGGCTAGAATTATATTCTGAAAAATCTATTTTTAATGTGTTTTCTTTACCCTATTAAAAATGCCTTTTTATGCAAATGTGGCAGGGGTCGCAGGTTACATGGCTATTATAAAAGGGAGTCATGACTCAAAAAAGGTTGGGAAACACTGGTATAAGGCAATGGTCGGGCCACACTTTGAGTGCTGCATACGGGTCTGGAGGCCTCATTTTGGGATGATGTGGAGTTGCTTGAGTGTGTACACAGAAGGGCAAAAAGATTGGTGAGGGCAACAAAGGGATCATCTTACCAAGAAATGCTTAAGTTCTGCAAATTGCAGTGGCTGGAGACTGGGCACCTGCAAAGTGATCTGACTGAGGTGTATAAGGACTTGAATGAGTTGAGGAAGCTGAATTCTGATGGGATTCTTCAACTTTTTCAGATTACGAACCTAAGGGGGCACAAATTCAAATTGAGGAAAGACAGTTGTAGAATAGATATGCAGAAATTTGCCTTTAGCCGGAGGGTGGTTAATTGTTGGAACAAACTTGCATCTGTCGTGGAAGTTGTTAACTTAAATAAATTCAAAGAGGAACTGGACAAACTTTTAGAGGGAATGGTCGTGTGAAATTGTTTTTTTTTTTTTTTTGCTGATGCTACATAAGCGCATATGCTGCTTTCTTGCATCACATGCCTCTATTAAATAGCTGCCAATCTGAGGACACACTCAGTGACTAAGTCAGTTACCAGTTGTTTTTACACCAGTAAAAACGCAAAAATACACCAGTTTTTCTATTTAGTAATATTTTAATACTTTATTATAATTGATAAATGCGATCTTAAAGAATATTTGTGTGTTTTATGCATATACTTTTTCCCCCCTTTTGGAATATATTTTTCATGTAATACACGTCATATGCAAGATGCCTATACTTCTATACATCTCTGTACATACCGGAAGTTGATTGACCCTGTTGTAGTTCTAGGAATGTAACTATGACAAACAAAGAGGATTTCCTGTATAATAAAAATTTATTACACATATCACATAATCAGAGGCCAATGAACTATGGACATGTTCTTTCTTTTTGAAAGCTGATAACCAATGTGGTTAATTTCAAATGGCCATGGTTAAGCTTGTGCTTAACCATAGCTATTTGAAAGTACTGCACATCTCCCCATATCAAGTCATAACTAGGAGTAAATGATTTTGTGATAACTTAAAAAAAAAAAAAGAAAAAAAGGTTGAAGTGAAACTGTTGAAGCTAAAAGTAAAACATGGCCAGTCCAAGGTGTTTGTTATGTGCACTGCACACAGGTGCTGAGCATAATAGACATCTGTGGCAGACATTTTGGTCTCGTGTACATGGAGTTTTAGATGAAATTGATGTAGATAAAATAATAAGAATGTTTGCTTCAGCAAAAACCAGAAAGGTACAATTTTTGTTAAATTTTGAATTTCGTTAATTTTAGTGTATTGCATTTTTCTTATCATTAGTAATACATATATTGTAATATTTATATGATGTTCATTTTCAAGTAATTTAATAAATAATTTAAGTATATCCATTTATAGTAAAAAATGTAATTTTCATGTTTTCCTTACATACAAATGTGACAGTCGGGCCGGGATAAAAATCGGTTTGGGTGGGGTCAGGTATGGGTAATGAATTTGAAAAACAAATTTGGGCTTGGATTGGGTTGGACTGGGCTAAGCTTTTATTCTTGCATAATATTACTACTCACCACCGAATCAACTGACTTAGTGACTGAGCTAGTGTCATTTCTGTCTTTTAGCATGAACGATGTAACATTTTAATTACTTAACGAATCAACGTTAGTGACTGAGTTATCATTGTTAGCATTATTTTGGAAGTGACATCATTTCAGTAAGAAATTTCATTACCAGTTGGTTTTGCTTCAGTCTGAAAATGTACTAGATGCTGCCAAAGATGTTTCTCACATCAAAAACCCACAGAGTGGCAGTGATCACATTGTACTGATGTGGGATTTAATTAAAAACATAACTACTGTAAGGGGTAAAGGGAAGCGCTTTTGCTTTCATAAGGATGACTACAGTGGTCTCAGGCAGTTTTTAAATTCCATACAGTGGTACCATCTGATGATGTTCTAAATGGGAAGGATTCAGGGAAATAATTTGTAGAAGCTACTTGGGTTTTCGTACAACTTAGAAATATTGTTTCAGGCTTAGACCTAAATGGATGTCAGATGAACTGTGGCAGAGAAGAAAAATGCAAGGGTTGCACATAAATGTAATGAAGTCACAAAAAGAGGTTAGGCAAGCTAAGGCAAATTACAAGGATCTCTGGCAAAGAATGCAAATAAAAGTAGTAAAGACTTTTTTACTTATATTAACAATAAAAGGAAGGGATTGAATTCAATTGCTTCACTTTATGTTGATGCTGCTGCTCAGGTTGCTGAAAAACTGAATAGGTATTTTACATCATTTATACACGAGGAATTCTTTAGAGAAGGGACAGCAAAAGTTTATCAAACTCTAACGGAGAAAATGATTTTGTAATAATGGTGGAAAGTAGAAGAGAAATTGTTGAAGCTAAACATAAAAAAGGCACCTGGGGTGGATGAAATCTATCAAATTATATTAAGGGAGGCAGAAAAGGAGGTAAATAAACCTTCAGCATAATTATGAGAGCATCTTTGGATTCAGGGGAGGTCCCCATGGACTGGAGATGTGAAAATGTAGAGATCACATCAATTTGTACAACAGTTCGGTGCATGACAGATCAGTGCATGCAGCAGTTTGGCATACACTGATGCAACAGTTTGTGTAGAGTGGTTCTCTACACGAACATGTTAAAATTGAGAGGAAGAGACATAACACAAAGTGGTAACACTCTTCATAAAATACATTAGGAAAGGCATGATTCTTAAGGAGTGGAATAATGCAATCATAATTTTGCTGCATAAGAAAGGAGAGAAATCAGAAATTATAGACCAATTAGCTTGTTATCCCACATCTACAAGTTGTTCACATGGGTATTAGTATTAGTACCGGCCGTATGGTGCAAGAAAGCCTATGGCTTATGCTGCACCAGCCAAAAAAAAAAAAAAAAAAAAATCCGAACAAAACAATGATAAAAACAAAAATTAAATAAATAAATAATAATAATTAATAAAGAAATAAAAATAATAAAATGAAATTAAAAATTAAATAAAAAGGAAATTAATCCTATCATCCTATGCGCTTCCCTTACCCGAAAGTACTATCCAGATGACCTTTGAATTTCCCCAAACTGTCGGCCTCTACCACCCATGAAGGCAACTTATTCCAGTAATTTATAACTCGCTGGCTAAAATAAAACTTCCTGCAGTCCAATCTAAACATTTCCCCGCGTAACTTGAATTTATGTCCCCTAGTTCTAGCATCATTTATAATCTTGAAAATTTTGTCCTCATTCAGTTTACTGATGCCTCTCAGAGCCTTAAACACCTCAATCAAATCTCCTCTAAGGTGTCTAGTTTCCAAACTCTGCAACCCACATATTCGAAGTCTTTCTTCATAAGGACGCCCTTTTGCCGATCTCACCAGGCGAGTTACCCTTCTTTGCACCCTTTCAAGAAGCTCGATGTCTTTCTTTAGGTGCGGTCTCCATACTTGAACACAGTATTCCAAGTGTGGTCTAACATAGGCCTTATATAATGGGATTATCACGTCCCTATCTCTACTTGCAAAAGTTCGATAGATCATCGATAGAACACCATGGGCCTTCCTTGCAACCTGTTTACAATGCTCAGAGAATTTCATGTCTGACCGTATCGTAACACCCAAGTCCCTTTCCTCCAGTACTGGGTTTAGTTGAACTCCACCAAGTGAATAAGTTATTTTGGGATTACTGTTTCCCAGGTGTAATACCTTACACTTTGTTGGATTAAAGCACAGCTGCCATTTTTCTGACCATTCTTGAAGTCTATCTAGGTCTCTCTGAAGAAGCTCAGCTTGACAGTGATCATTAACTACTCTACCAATTTTAACATCATCTGCAAATTTAGACATCACGCCCTCTATCCCTTCATCAATGTCGTTTATGAAAATTAAAAACAACAGTGGTCCTAATACTGATCCTTGGGGAACCCCACTTCTTACATCAACCCAATCTGAGGAATAGCCATTTATCACAACCCTCTGCCTCCTGCCCTGAAGCCATCCTGCTATCCATCTAAGGATTTTCCCAGTGATTCCGACCTGTTCCAGCTTATAAAGCAACCGCTCATGTGGGACTGAGTCAAAAGCTTTGCTGAAATCTAAATAAACAATGTCGAAATTATTCCCTAAATCCAGCTCGTGAGTGACCCTTTCGAAATAGCGAACCAGATTTGTTAAACATGATTTTCCCTTTACAAAACCATGCTGAGTATCCTTGAGAATTTCAATTCTATCCAAATGATCCTGAATTCCACCCTTGATCAATGCCTCCATGATTTTCCCTACTACTGAAGTCAGACTGACAGGTCGATAATTTCCCACTTCACTTTTAGAGCCACCCTTATGTATGGGAGATACATTTGCACTTTTCCAATCCAAGGGAATCTCCCCAGAGTCTAGTGATGCTCGCATAACCAGCCTCAGTGGTTCAATGCACTCGCTTGCCGCCTCTCTCAAGATTATAGGGTATATTCCATCAACTCCAGGAGCCTTACTAGTCTGTAGGCTTGAAAGTTTTTTCATTAAATAATCTTGCGAAATTTCAATATCATTAATTACATATTTTTTAACTTTGCTCCCACAATTTCCCATTGCCACAAAAGGCTTTTCATTTGTAAATATCGATGCAAAATAACTGTTGAGTTCATCTGCAACGGCAGCTGGTGTATTTATTACTATCCCCTTTCCCTTACGTAAAGGTCCGATCTGGTTTGTCCTGCTCTTCTTGGCATTTATATATGTGAAGAATTCCTTATCCCCCCTCTTTGCTCTGTTTGCTAGTGATTTCTCATAAACTGCCTTTGCCTGTCGAACCTTTTCTGTGGCTCTATTACACACCACCTTGTAGCTGTTATATGCTTCAGTACTTTTTATTGCTCTGTAACGTTTCCATGCCACCTTTTTCTGCTCAAGTAATGTGGCAACTTCACTATTCATCCAACTTGGAACCCTTCTCGTGGAGTATTTTTTTAATGGTATATACGCATTCAAGGCATCTGTGATTAATGTTTTAAAAGCGTACCACAGTTCAATTGTATTCATTCTCTGCGCGATATCTACCCAGTTAATAGAGGCCATGTAGTACCTTAAGGCATCGTAATTTCCTTTTCTGAAATTAAACCCCATTCCTTTGCCTTTTACTTCTGCTACCTCTCTCGTCATCATCCACCGTAGAACTCCGTGATCACTTCCTGCTACTGGTTCCTCTACTGTCAGCCCTGTTATGTCATCTGATTCATGTGTGATGATGAGGTCTAGGATATTCTTTTCTCTAGTACTTTCCCTGACATGTTGATACAAATAACAGTCATCTAGTTGATTTAAAAATTTTGTTCCCCATGTCGAGTTTCCTTCCCATTTACTCCAATCAATTAGAGGCAAATTGAAATCACCCATAATAAGGCATTGACGCTTACTTGCCCATTCCATTTGCATGTAGAGGCTTTTGTCATAGTCTTCACAATCACCTGGTCTGTAGATTACGCCTACTCGCATTGTACCTTTGTTTCCAACTATCTCACACCATACAGACTCTATACTAGCATGTGAAATGTCTGAATCTGGGAAAGCTATCGTCGCACTCAGGCTGCTTCTGATAAGAAGCATTACCCCACCACCCCTTCTATCTACTCTATCCTTCCTAAATACATTATACAAGCCGTACTGAAACTCATCATCCCCAATTTCCGGGTGGCACCACGTCTCCGTAAGCCCTATTATGTCCGCGTTACTTGTTTTAACCAGCAGTTCGAATTCGCTCATTTTATTGACGACACTTCTAACATTACTGTATAAACAATTAAGATTTACTGTTCTTGTATATTTAACAACCCTAACACAACCCTTGAAGTTATTTAGGCTCTCTTCCCTGATATTAGCTACCTGCTCACGTGAAACGTCTTTTCCCCCAGAACATCTAGATAATACGTCCAGTTGGGGTAACAGATAAGAACTCTTAAGGTATGTGCAAGAGTTACATTGACCAATATTATCAGATAAACGCGTGTCAGTATTACCCACATCCCCCCTAACTAGCAGTTTCCCTGAGCCTTTAAGGTATCCTCAATAATACTGGCAAAAACTTTTGCACCACCTTTGTTTAAGTGTATCCCGTCTCTACAAAACAAATTCCTTCTACCTACAAGTGTGGGCCATGCTGATAGAAATTTACCCCCTAAAGCCTTGCAGATTCCTTCAAGTCTTGAGTTAATCCACAAGGCTCTTAACATATAATCCCTCCTATCGTGTGTGGGCAGAATTGCAGACACATAGACATTATGGCCTAGCTCGCGACATTTCCTCAGCATGGTCCTGTATTTTTCCAACAAATCGTCAGATCGTGTACGTTTAATATCGTTTGTCCCCACATGAATAATAATATTTTCTTTACCCCCTTTAAAATCTGACAGTCTGTTGGTGACATCATCAATAGTTGCTCCCGGCAGACATACCCTGGTTCTGCTCAATATTACTAACAGATGGGTAATTACTAACAGATTAGAAAGAATACTTGATGAGAATAAACTGAAAGAGCAAGCTGGGTTTAGGACAGGATTCTCAACTATAGATCACCTTCACATAATATTGCAGCTAATGGAGAAAGCAAATGAATATAAAACACCATTATGCCTGGCATTTGTGGATTATAAAAAGGCATTTAACTCCATACAGCATAAGGCAATGTTTCGGGCACTGGAAAGATGGTGTAGATACCCTGTACATTATGATTTTGAAGAAAATATATGAGAACACTATCTCCTTTATTAGACTAGACAAAGACAGTAGCAAATTTAAAATTGAAAAAGGAGTTCGGCAAGGAGACAATATCTCCGAAGTTGTTTAGAAGATTAGACTGGTCCAGAAAGAGTTAATATGAATGGAGAGTATCTAAACCATTTACGATTTGCAGATGACATTGCGATCATAAGCCACAATCCCAAAGATTTAGAGGAAAATCTTAATCAATTATTAAGGATTTCGGTCTAAAGATAAATATGGCTAAAAACAAAAGTAATGATGAACATATATGCCACAGAAAGGATATAATCATTGAGGGAGCAGTAATTGAAAAGGAATTGAACTATTGAGGCTGAATCACCATATTCAGCCTCATTAGTTTCAAGAAAATTTACTGTTGATATTACAGTTGACATGACTGAATCTGCATCCAAATTTTCCACACAAAGAACTGATGGTGAATTATACAATGAAATTAATTGCATTGGTTTTTTAATATTTTTACTCTCAAGATATTTATGAAGCTGATCCATGAATGCAATTTTAGTACCGACCATATCTTTAGTGCCATCCATCGCAACTGCTGATAGCAAATCCCAATTCAATTTGAGGCCGTCAGTTGCTTCTGAAACACACAAAATATATTTTCACCTGTTGTATCTTTCAAGCTTTTTAATGCAACTAACTCTTCAGTTACTTAAAAACTTTGATTTACACCTCGGATGTACATTAGTAATTGAGCTGTATGGCTTGTATCTTCACTCTCATCAATTGCTATTGAAAAATGTGTGAATTCAAACTTTTTCTATGAGTTGATTTTGAACATTGGCTCCTAAATCTTCAATTCTTCTTGTTACAGTTGATGAAGATAAACTTACGCAAAATTCTTTATTTTCTCAGGATATACTTCTGCAATTGCCAAACAAATTCTCCATCCATAAAGGCCCTTCCTTCTTTGGCAATGATTTTGGAAGGCTTGAAAACTAGCTCTAACTGCATATAAATTTTGATGAGTAAAAGTTCTAATCTGCTGTTGCTGACTTTCAAAAGTTTGAGTTAGTTCTTGGAGTTTTTTCTGCTACAAACTCCTTGAAATTTATCATAATTTGAGGCACGTTAGTTTCACAGTATATTCCTTGAACACTGACAAGCTTCATTGCAAATAAGACAGTTCCAAGTATCATTGAGCAGTGCCTCCTCTTGCTGATGCTACCAGAAACTTTATGTGCATACAGGCTGCCAGCAGTTAATTTATAGCAGAGGGATTAACTCCATTATCCAATAGGATAGTGTCATGTTTTTATCTGGATCCGGGGTTCTTGTACAGTAGAAGCCAGAGGTGACCTCTGCTCCCATACTCTGAACATCAGGGTTCACGTGCAGGCTGGTTCAGGATCTTACTGATACCAATCATCAGATCATGCTGCTGGTGCCGGGTTTTATTTGGATCCTTCTGTAGTGATAGCCTAGGGTGAGCTTTGCTCCCATACTCTGAACATCAGGGTTGGTGTGCAGGCTTAGGAAATTAGGGATTTCCTAAGGGATTAGGAAATCCCTAATTACTATCTCTAATGCCTATTGCTATTTAATGACAGGGTCAAGATTAACGGATTATTTTAATGATGTTTCAAAGAATAGCTTTGAATGGAAATAACAGAATTAATATCTAATAAGACTAAGCTGACGACATAGAAGCGTCAACACTATTAATCAACCAACGAATGTTAAAATAATCTGTAAAATGTGTTTTTCATAAATTTTATTGTGATCTAATATAAACATTATTTTTACGATCTAATTGAAATATCTGAGGGCTGGATAAAATTCTTTCGTGGGCCGTAGTTTGGGCCCCCCTGCTCTAGAGTAACTCATAATGCTTTCTGAGGTAAATTTTGTCGCAGTTTATTTATGTGCTTCATTTCTATATAAATGTCTGTTAACAGTAATATACATAGAAAAAATTACATTTATACTTATTTTGCACTATGATGAAATTAAAGGGAATTCTGGAAAACACTCATGAAAGTACAGAAAGCTTGCTGAAACTATCTTGTTTCCTCTGTAGCTAGCTTATGTTTTTGAATTTGTAATGTAAAAGAGAATAAAAAATGTTTATACAAAGTTTCATCCACCAGCATCTCAATCTCATCAGAAACCACAAGGCATCTGTGAAGAGAGAAAAAAAAAAAGCAGTCACCACTATTAGTTCTGTCTGATGAGGTAAATTTTTTCCTAACATTCTTATTGTTTTTCCAACAGGATGGTATGATATTGGTGGTACGTATTGTTCTGGTCTTAAACTCTCTTGCTTCAGCTCCTTAATTCTCAATTTGTTATTTGTGTCATAATTAAGATAATTGAAATTGGTTACTGTAACACAGAGTCACAGCTTCTCAGATTAGCATTATGGCAGGGTTTAGGATTACTGAAATGCTATGTCCATTGGGTTTTTTCATTTACCTCATGGTTCCTAATAAGATGCTGCCAAGGCAAATGAATCTATTCTTACTATTAAAAGAAATGTTTTATTTTTACAAACCCCGAAAGTGTAAAATGCAAACAAGACAAGGCAGTCTCTCAGTAAGCCTTGTATATTTTCATTTTTCCAAAATTTTCTTAAAATTCAATATGGTATATATAAAGAAAAGACAAATTTGTGTTTGTACAGTTACATCAGTGTAGTGTATAAAAATGTGCATAGTTCATTTATGAAGCAAAGAAATGAAGTAAGCATAATGTGAAAAACATTATGCTTACTTATGGAAAGGGGCAACATTCAGAGAAGAGGTCAGGAGGGTTGTACCTAAAACAGTGGTGAACAGCGGAATCAGAATGGAAAGCATTCAAAGACTGTATAGTAGGACTGACACAGCAGGTTTGTGGAAGGACAAGCAATAGTAGGAGATGGAAAGAAACCCCATGGTGGAATGACAGGAAGAGAGAGGCTGTGAAAATCAAGAATAATACATTCAGAATAGAACAGAATTACGAGAATAAAGAGAGATATCAAATGGTGAAGAGAGAGGCCAAGAGGATGGTTAACAAGAAAAGAAGACTGTGGTTGGAAGAATGGAGTGAAATTCGGCAAGATATTGATGGTAATAAAAAGACGCTGTATGGTATGGTGAGGAAAAGGAGAAGAGATGTTGAACAGAGCAAATATGTGATGAATGAGAATGAGAACCTAATAACCAAGGACAAAGAGATAAGAGAAACACGGAAGAAATATTTTGAAAATCTGTTGAACGTGCAGGACAGCCAGCAAAAGGGACAAAGGCAGGTTGATCGTAAAAGAGGGGATGAAAGCGAAGATACGGAGAGAGAGCAGACAGACTTGACTTAAAATGATGTAGTGCAGGCAAGGAAATACATCTATACAGATAAGTCTGCTGGTATGGATGAGATAAATGGAGAAATGTGCTGAAGGCTACAGGCAAGGCAGGGATAGCATGGACATACAGACTGTTCCTTAAGATCTGGGATGAGAGACAGGTGCCGAAGGACTGGAAAGAAGGTTTGATCATCCCGTTGTTCAAGAAGAGGAACAAGGAAAAAGTGTTCCAATTATAGAGGCATCACACTGACATCACGTGTGAGTAAGCTGTATAACAGTGTTAGAGCGGAAGATAAGAGGAATGATTGAAAATAGGATGGCCGAGGAACAGTACAGCTTTAGGCCTGGTAGATTGACAGTGGATCTAATTTTCTGCATCAGGCAACTGATGGAAAAGTGTTATGAACACAATAAAGAATTATGGATGGCATTTTTGGATATAAAGAAAGCATTTGATGCCGTAAAGAGAGAGAAAGTATGGGAGGTTTTGAGAAACTTGGGGATTGAAAAACATCTTGTGGAGAGAATTGAGAATATGTGCACCAATACAGTGATAAAAGTAAGAACAGTGGTGGCGTTGATGTAGAGCTTTGAAATAACATCAGGTTTGAGGGAAGGTGGTGTCCTGTTACCACTACTGTCCATAGCTGTCATGAATGATGTGCAATGCAGAGTGGTGGAACAACTTGGACAGGACCAGATGAAAGTCATGCTCTTTGCAGATGACCTCTGCATATGGAAAGAGAGCAGGGAACAAGTGCAACGGCAAGTTGATATATGGGCTAGTATGGCCAATGAATTTAGGCCGGTTTTCAGTCAGGAGAAGAGTGAAGTAATGGTTCTAAAGAGGAGTGGTGAGCTTGACAGATACATTACAATGGAAGGGAAACAGCTAAAAATGGTTAACAACTTCAAGTATCTAGGAAGCACCAGTACAAAGACAGAAGTAATAGCCAAAGAAATAAGTAGAAGGATACAAGCGAGTAAGAATTTCTATAGGCAGACAAGAGATCTGATCTGGAACAGGAACATACCACTGAAGTGTAAGAAGGCCTGTTACATACCAATTCTGTTACATTATATATCAGGCCTGTTACATACCAATTCTGACATATGCATCTGAAACTTGGACTATGAGGAAAAAGAATGAAAGTAGAATTCAGGGGGAACAGAAATGAGATTTTTGAGGAGCATTGCTGGAAAGACAAGATGCAACAAAATGTGGAATGATGTGATTAGGGAGAGAATTCAGGTTGAAAAATTCCAGAATAGGATTGAAAGGTCCCGTTTGAAATGGTTTGGACATGTCAACAGGATGAATGAGAGGCATTTGCCAAGAAGAATGTTTGATTTACAATTAAGGGACAAAAGACCAAGAATGAGATGGCAGGACATGATAAAGACCAATGTCATTAAGAGAGGAGGAACCTGGAGTGAAATCAACGACGGAGAGAAGTACATGGACAGGGCATGGTGGCGAGGCTTCATACGTTGACTCGTGGAACGATAATAGATGCTGAATGTCAAAAACAATATGTTAACAATAGTGTGTGTGTGAAGTTCATTATTTAGCGTTTGATCTTCAGTAAGTTGGAAATGTTTTCGGTTTATTTCATCATTAATGATCTAATTCTAGAGGGATCTGTCTTTACTTCAGTTCTAATGTCAAAAAAAAAAAAAAAAAAAGTGATCAAACAAATAATTTCAAACAGGATAAAAATTTTGAAATAAAAGTAAATCAGCTTTTAAGGAAATAAGTATTGTTTAATTTTTTAGGTAATTAATCCAAATCTAAATTAAATCTAAAAATCCTTTGTCAAAATAAACTAATATAGTATGTTGTTTGGTTTTTAGGAGCATTAGCAACTAAGGCCATACTGCTCCGGAAATATGCGGTGGTCATACCCTGACCTTTCCGCATCCTCCGTATTTGGTGGTGATGGGCTCGAACCCTGGTCTAATCAAGCGTGTGCTACGCACTGCTGCTCCTAATATAGTATAGTCTCAGAGAAACTGTAGGTGCAGGACTATCCTGTCACTGTGTGTTTTTAAGGCCAGCTGGATTTAAACTACTTACATAATGAATAGCCTTAATGATCACTGAAAACAAACTCTGCCTTTGCAAATTGAGTTGCCCCGGTATTGCATTCCTGTCAAACAGATAGCCTTATTGAAAGGTTAATTGGCCACTTTTGTTTAAAAGATAAAGACTGCTATAACCATAATTAGATAGCAGGTGGTTTCTCAAGATAATACTTAGACAAAACAGTTGTAAAGAAGTTGTTCAATGTGAGCTACCATTAAGTATGAGTCAGAACTTCCAAGTTATGAGAAATTCTGTAAATTCTTACTTGTAATTACAAGGAAAACTTCTTTTTTCATGTTACCTGCAAGGCAGCTAAGATTTGTTGTCGGCTAAGTGTTTTGTGAATTTTGTGTTTTTTATGGTTGCATTATCTGTTTTGTGGGATGAAAATCACGAGTTTCCAAGATAAAAAAAAATAATAAAATAAAAATAAATAAATAAAAATGCAATTCTCACCCAAGCTTGACTTCCATCTAGACTGGATCGAGACTCAGCTTTTTCCATGTGGTATTGAAAAGCAGTGTTTGTAACCATTGTGCTAGCCGTGAAGAGGCACATGAAGCATTAACAAGATGGCATTTATTTCGGCATAGCTATATAAAGCACGACAAACTGAAGATTAACTCCAAAAAATGAAATTTCCATCCAAGGTAGTAATACTTGCATACCATCTTGAATTCAGTAGTGGTCAGAAAAGTCATTTAAAAATTTAGTTTTAGTAAAAAAATGGTTGCAAAGAAGTAAATATGGCATCAGCCAAAAGGAAAAATATCTATTTAATTGCCCATCCTTCCATAATTTATTTAAGCTACCCACACCTCCACAACATCAAGTGGAGGTTTATTAACGATCAATTAGCTTTCACACTGAAGTGCAGATGCCTAGTTTCCAGATGCTGCAATTTATATCTCTCCTGTCTTTCTTGGTTAGGGCTCCTCTTTTGTGCCAGCTAATATTGTTGCTTTTCTTTTCAGTTTGCTCCCTTTTCAGTAGCTGTAGATCCCAATTAAAATGAGGTTTCCAAAAGTGTAAGTAGTACTCACGATATGGCTTAACCTTTGGTTTATATAATGAGATAATCACCTCTTTGTCCCTGCTGGCAAAGAGGTGATTATCTTACCGTATGTTGGTATGCTATAATATAAACAGAAAAAAATCATTCAAATCATTCAGGCTCATTACTTCTTGACACTTAAGGAGGCAACTGAATTGGGTATTATCTAGTAATATTCAAGATTCTGAAGAATTAGATGAATACTTTCAGACTTCATCCATATTTATTAATATAGAAGAAATTTAACAAGAAACAGCTATTATGTAGTTGTCTGATTGAGCAGAGTGCTGCATTTGTGTCATAACATTTTGTCATCGTTTATGATTTGTTAATGAGTGAACATTATTTGTATACAACACACATTAAACAACCAATGGAATTCCTTATCAATCTATTTAATTCTTTTTCTACTTATCTTCAATGCAGTTAACACAGTGGAATGAAAAGAATGATGACATGATATTAACAATAACATCAAGGTTAAAATAATTTTAAAAGTACACTGATACAGCAGTAGCTCAATAACTTTAACTTTAATTGCTGAAAGGCAAATTAAAAATTGAGAGTGAAAAGAAGCTCAATGGGATAAGGTGGACAGCATTACATTTAGTGAAAAATATGTATGAAGAACCATGCATGTGAAAAGGAAAGATAGAAAGATTTTAAACCTTGTGTCACATATGAAGACATAATTTAGAGGGAAGTTCTTTGAATCCTGCTGTATAAAGTCTATATTAACAGTCCATAAAATGCTTTAGAGATTTATGTATTTTGTTGTCTGAGATAAGATAATCATGGAGAAAATTCTAGAATTGAGCAATAATTAATGGTAGAACCTTTAACAATTGCTTTTAAATGAAGTTTAGAGGAAAATAAGACGGTGGAAAGAAAACTATAGATATATGACATGGCAAAGTAAATTATAAATTTATGGGAGGGGAAGCAGCTTTTTTTAAGATGAAGTCAAAGAATAGAAATATGTTTGTAGTTTATAATATATGGTAACAATATTGAAAACAAATGATTTTCAGCAGTTACAATTCTTTCCATAGATCATGCAATGAATTTTATTAATTTTTTAAAACTATTTTTAAAATTTATACCATAGCTTCCTGCCTTCGTCACATCTAACAAATACAGCATTGAAATGCTATAAAAAATTGAGTATGTGCATACATGTTTGCATATACTGCTCAGGCAATAAAAGAAATTAAAAAAAAATTAATGAAATATGCTTAGAAGGAATGATCAGAGGTGTGAATAATATATACCATTCAGAGAGGTTAGCTCAATGAAGGGGAAGGGAAGAAAGTAATTAAAATTTTATATTTTATCATCAGTCATAATAAAAAATTAGAATGGCAGTGTTTAAAAAATGATTGTGCTGATTGAATGACTGTAACCAGAGTCTAAGGAGATATGTCAAATAATAATATAACAGGAAAACAATCACAAAAAAAGCACTTAACATAAATCACAAATTATCATATCCAAATTTCCACAGGTTTACATTCTGCAATAATGCATTTTACTACTGCACAAAACAACACAATCATTAGCTTTGACTATCTAAAGGTGAGACGTCTAACTGCTTTCCAAATGGATTTGTTTTTTGGTTTGGAACCCTTCTGATTTTCCTGCTCAGTTATCTAAAAGAAAAACATATACAAGATTTAACCAAAAATTCTTGTTTTGAATCCAAATTATAATAAAATTAGCACTGCCAAGGTAAGCAAATATATTACCAAGTAAAATGGCTACACATAGTCTATGCTTATTAACAGGAGGGGCTATTTCTACAGGGATGGAATACTTATGGGCTGCAAGAATATTTGCTGATGCTATTGAGGCAGTATTAGGTGGGGTAAGAGGCTGCTAGCATGAGGGATACACAGACTAATAGATTAACAGCAGCTGTAGGCAGATGTGAAAGTGATTCTTGCACTGCTTCTATTAGAACATGCAGCAGCCTGGAGAGCAAGGCGTTGGGGATTTCAAATACATGGGCTGTGTTAGGGTTGCTGTAAAAACAGCTGCAGTTATACTTGTATGTACACTAAATGCTAGTAGCATAATAAATAAATATGATGAATTTGTGAAGTACTGATCAAATCATCAAATGCCAACATTGTGGGGATATAACATACACGGTGTCATTCACATATAAGGATTCAGAATTTGAATATGGGCAGTATAATGTGTAAAGAAAGGACACACAGGAGATGGGGAGAAGTTATACTCTCAAAATCTAAGGCAGTGCATCCAGTGGGCATGGGTGGCCATTGCAAGGTTGAGTCAGTTTGGTGTTACATTAGCACTGGGATAAACAAAATAGAAAGGAGTGTGTATTAATGACTGTGGGCCAGTAAATCAGAATGTCTTATAATGGGCCCCGTGTGGCAAGCATTCTTCGAGGCCAAGCGATAAGTGATTAAAATTATTTTTTTAAGTTCCTACCTTTCTCTCAACAGTTTTATTTAAAAAGAGTTCTATACTTGAAAAACCA
This sequence comes from Mastigoproctus giganteus, assembly GCF_048544385.1. Lineage (NCBI taxonomy): Eukaryota > Metazoa > Arthropoda > Arachnida > Uropygi > Thelyphonidae > Mastigoproctus > Mastigoproctus giganteus. The sequence continues at coordinate 92,801,060 of NC_143586.1, read as the reverse complement.
AAGTTACAACACTGAAAGGAAACTCACCTTTCTAATATATTTCTAGTTCTACTAACCAACTAGCACTTTGACCACTTGGCCTCCTAGCAGCACTGCTCCTGCCTCCCTGTGGTGGGGCTGGAAACCTTGGCAGAAAAGTTCTCTTGCCAAGGGCTAAAAGGAGCAAACATAGACCATCAAACTGCTACTCAAACTAGCAGAAAACTAAATGCAGTGAGTTCATGTACAGCTAAGCAACAAAAGGCAGAGACACTCCTAGTCACACTGCTATTCTTAATTATTCATTCTAAGAATGAACAACCCATAGGAAGGTTTATCACCGTTTTGGATTCAAAAACTCTTGAAAGCATAGTAAGTTCTCCTAAAACAGTCAGAAGACTAAAATCAGGGGCTCTACTAGCAGAGATGACAAACCAAAAACAAGCAGAGCATCTAATAAAAGCAAGGACTTTTGGAGAAATTCCAAAAGTTGAAGAGTTACTCCTCATTCCACCCTGAACACCTCAAAAGGAGTAATTACAAAATGGGATCTCCTCAATGTTCCTGAAGATGAAATCCAAGAAGAGTTGAAAGAACAAGGAGTTATTCAAGTCAAAAGAATAACAATTAAACAAAGAGGAATATAATTTTAACCTTTAACACTCCAAAAACTATAAAAGCTGGATACCTAAACTGTCCACGAAGATCATATATTTCAAACCCTGTCTGATGTTTTAAGTGCTCAAGTACGGATACTCTTGAGCAGAGTGCACAGGTTTTGCTATTGGTGCAAAATGCGGGTCACGAGAACATACACAACACAACTGTATAGCACAAAATTCAAGGTGTCCCAACTGCAGAGGAGAACATAATGCCTACTCAAAAGAATGTGAAGAGTGGAAGGTAGAAAAGAGAATACAGAAATATAAAGTAGAAAACAACGTAACATACCCAGAAACTAAAAAAACAATACAGTCACAACGAACAAATAGACCATCATAGGCACAAGTAACACAAACTTATAGAAACAAAAAGAGTAACGATCCCACCAAAAAAATCCATGTCAGATTGGGCACATTCTTTGCTCATTGATCCAAAAGAAAAACCAGAACAAGCAGTAAACACAACCATTATGATACCACCAAATCACAAAACAAGATAGAACCATTGAAGTATATGGAAATAAAACAGACAACATGGAAGTAGAAGAAAGGAAGTTTCTAGTATTGTTTCTTTAGCCACAAGAAACAATACTAGAAATTTTTGCAGAAGGAGAGATGGATGCCAGAAAGCAATACTTCCCTAAAAAAGGAAGACAAAAATCAGAGAACCATAATGCAACAAACTCAAGAAAACAAACCGAAAGTACAATCAGAACCAAATAACGAATATATTTTTACATTGGAACTGTAGAGGATTGTGTGGAAATTTTGAAGATATCCATGATCTCTTAGCACAGTACAATACGATTAATCTATGCTTGCAAGAAACATATCTTAAGCTTCAGAATAACATATCACTAAAACATTACAATACATACAGAAAAGACATAATTACAAACAGCACAGCACAGCACAGCACATGGTAGAGTAGCAGTCGTAATAAATTCCAGTATACATACTCAACAGATTGCCTTGCAGACTAATCTATAGGTTATAGCAGTACGCATTGCAGCAAACTTTCAGTTGTCTCCATCTACCTACCACCAAACCAAGATATAAATTAGAGAGAACTAGATGACCTGATACCACGTCCTTTCTGTATCGTAGGAGATACAAATGAGAGAGGACTCTTTTTAGCTTTCAACATAATACAAGACCTGTATTTTTATATTTAGTAATAGAAGATCTTTTTTAACCCATTCAACTATGTCCTCCATTACAATTTCTGAAAGATGGCAACCCTAGGTGGGGCCTGAAATGAGAATCTTGCCTAGAGCCTGATTTTTCCTTAGTCCACCACTGGCTAAACAAATACCATAGATGCACCACTTTATGTCAATGATTTTGGCATTTGTCACTCTCAAAATATGCAAACAATAGAGAGTCAGCTGCAATCAACAATTAATAAAGTTACTGCATGGACCCAAAACAATGGTTTTTCGAACCTCTAAGCAAAAGACATTAGAATACACATTTGTTGAAAAAGAAACTTACACCCGGACCCAGAACTAAAGCTAGGAGAACAAGTAATCCCAATAACATCCAGCATAATTCTTCTCAGATTAACTTTTGTTAAGGAACTGACCTTTTTAAATTGTATAAAGTGTCTTAGAACAAACTGTCTAAAGAAATTAAATATTCTGAGAGTTATAACTGCAACAACATGGGGAGCAGACAGGTACACTTTGTTACACTTGTAAGGTCGATTACGGGGCACCAGTGTACAGCTCTGCATAACGAAGTACCTTAGGATGGTTAGACTGTGTATACTATAATACACTACACATAGCCTTAGGAGCATATATTGTACTTCTCCAATTCAAAATCTCTATGCTTAAGCTTATGAACCACCATTCCACCTCAGAAGACAAGTACTACATTTATCTTATGCAGCTAAAATAAAGTGTACCAAGTCATCCTGTGTACCAAACATTATATACACCAATATGGGAAAATATGTGCAGAATACATTCAACAGTTAACAAACCAGCAAACATATGCATCAAGGAATTACCTTCAATTTGATCTCGATTTCAGCACGAATATCATACTAAATGCACCAAGACCTCCCTAGGATACAATATCACTAGCGTGTGACACTTATATACTTGGGGAAAACAATTGCTACCAGGAAACTGCTTTCAAGAGCAATATACACAGATGGATCGACAAATGATACAAAGGAAGGCATGGCAGCAGTTTTCCGTGATACTACCATAACAACACAAGTTCTCCCAACAGAGTGTAACACCTTTACAGCTGAACTACATGCAGTGAAGTTAGCAATAGACCTAATATGGCACCAAAAGCTACCCCCACACTATGATCTTCACAGCCCCTTCAGTATAATACAAACAATACAGTGTGAAATAAAGAATTTCCATCCAACTCTAAAACATATTCCAGTCACCCTAAATAAACTCCTTAAAAGAAAACAAAAAGTAACTTTTTGTTGAATTCCTGGACATATGAGAATTAAAGGAAATGAACACATTGATCATGCAACAAAAACAGCAACAGACACCATATCTTCAACCACTAAAGTACCATATATAGACAACATCAAAGTGAACAGTGGCAAAAAATATGGAGCAAGCAAACTTATAATACTCTTTCAAATTAAACCAGATTTAAAGTGGAAATCCAGTGAAAGAGAAAGTAACTCTTGCCAGGTTGAGAACAGGACATACATCTCTTACTTATTCCTACCTACTTAGATACGAAGAACTGCCTCTGTGTAATTAGTGCCATGTACAACAAACAGTTAAACATTTACTACTAGATTGTCCAGCCTTTATAAATGAAAGGAAAATAGCTTTTAAGTCCGTAACTAAGATTCAAGATGCTCCTGCTTTGAAAAGCATTTTAAGTGAAGAAAATAATATACAAGAAGTCTTTCACTGCCTAAAATTAATAGCCTTTTATAGCCAGATTTAAAAAAAAAAAAAAAGTCATGGCAAATCAATGTGTATATAATTGAACTTCATCTCCTCATTAAGTACATTGTGAATATTTCCACTCAGTAATTTTATAGGGCATCAGTTGGAACTACAATTATGAGAGACCAAACTAGAAAAGGCAAAACTGAATGGGGCATTATGGCCATAGAAGCTGATGCGCCTACAACAAACAAACAAACAAACTTCCCAGATAATGACTGGACATTGTGAGTTGATCAATAACAAAGTAGCAAGACTTATGTGGATTTATCTGATTATTATTGTTTCCTATACCAACATGTTAGAGAGGCAATAAGAAAGAGCAATACTCCTGAACTGATTATCACCAGTGATCCTTCATGCATTAAGAATTTGCAGATAAAAGACAACTAAGTGGCAGCAATCCCAAATGTGGGATTTATTTAGAAATGTAACTATTTCAAGGGAAAGGGATTTTGCTTCCATAAAGGTGAATGCAGTGAACTCAGACAGGTTTTAAATTCTATGCAATGAGGCCAACTTTGTTGTTCATTTGATTTATTGGTGCAATGGCTATTAAGGCTATATAATGCACCTATTAGTTTATGGGACCAACTGATGAAGTTAGCAACAAAAACAAATTCTAAATGTGATGCATTCAGGAATGTTATCTTAGAAGCCACTAGGGCTTTTCACCAAGAGATAGAGTTCAATGCATATATCTAAATGAACATCAGATGAAACTTGCAGCAAAGAAAAATGAATGGGATGCATATAAATTATCAGCTGATACAGAAGCCTAAAAAACCCTTGAAGAAAAATGTAAAAAAGCACACAAGGTGAATGGGATATATCCAATTATATTAAAGTAGGCAGAAAATAAGATAAACGAACCTTTAGCCATGATTATGAAAACATTCTGGAATCAGGGGAGGTCCCTATGTATTAGAGACTTGCAAATGTATCCCAAGTTCACAAAGGGGGATTAAAGGGAGACATGAGTAATTACAGACCTGTTAGCTTGAATTCTGTTGCGGGGAAAATAAGAGTCACTAGTTAAAAAAGTAACGCAAGAACATCTAAGACAGGAATGCAGTTACAGCCTGGATTTGTTAAGGGATGACCTTGTCTGTCCAATATGATTGGATAATTTGATTGGACACAGTAACAAAGGAACTGGATGCAACAAATAATAATTTGGAGAACATATACTTGGATTTCAGAAGCTTTTGATACTGTTGCACATAAAAGACTGCTATACAAATTGGAGCAGTTTCTCAGATGAATGTACCAGCTGTGTATGGCCACATTCAGGGAAGTGGAGAATGATAAAGACCTGGGAGTAATTGTGTAGTCAGATATGAAGTTGTCTGAGTGGTGTGTCAATGATAAACAGGAATTTTGGCAGCAGGGATAAAGACGTGATTATCCTATTGTATAAGGCAATGGTTAGGCCACATCTTGAGTACTGTATACAGGTCTGAAAGCATCATATTAGGAAGGATGTGGATCTGTTGGAATGAGTTCAGAGAAGAGTGATGTGATAATGAGGGGAATAAAAGGGTGCTCTTATCAAAAAATCTTCAGTTTTGCAAACTGCAGCATCTGGAGACTAGGAGCCTGTAAGATCTGGATTGAGTAAGCTCAATTGTGATGGAATCCTTTCTCTTGCTCAGGCTACACACAAGAAGGGGCATAAATTCAAATGTTGAATGTTGGAACAAACTGCCATCTTGTATTGTAGAAGTGGATAATTTGAATAAATTCAAGGAAGAACTAGATAAACTGTTAGCGGAGATGGACTGGTGAAATGGGAAGTGTTGGCTTTGTTTTGGCTGATGCTGTATAAGCTTGCTTTCTTACATCATTTGCCAGTACTACTGATCTGGGTAGTTACAGTTGTAACCTAATTAATTGTAATTCACATATCCTTTAGTCCCTTTATGCATTTCATGTAAATAAAGGGAAATTTTGTTTAATGTCACCTCAGTTAATGTTTTGTAATTATATCATACAAGAAATTAATGATATAATCCAGGGGTGCCAAACTTAGTAACTCTGATCATAATCTTCAAAGGCTTTGAAGTGCATACTGCAAATTAAATACAATTTATGTATTTAATTTGCATACTTTAATAAATGAGGAGACAAATCCATATGTCGATAATTTTATTGAAACGTGAATGGGCTAGCAAGTATGACTGTCCCATTATGGGTGACTTCAACCTATCTCTTATAGATTGAAAAATGTAGACTATACGGTAACAGGTTTTTAAACAAACTAGAGAAGTACTGGATGATTGCTACTTATCTCAGCATTTTCAAGGTTCAAGAGGTAGAAGGGGCTCTAACATCCTAGATCTAGTTCTCACTAAGGAGCCTAAGTGTAGCAAAAACTTGACAGTGGAGGAACCAATAGCAGGCAATGACCACAATTCAATAAAATAGATTGTATCTAAAGAAATGTATGTAGTCAAAATTAAAGGCAAGAGATTCAATTTTAAGAGAGGTGGACTATAACAGAATGAGATATTTCTTGGGCTTCATTAACTGGAGTGACTATCATATGGTTTCAGATAGAAATGTGCTATGGGAGATATACAAGGGATCTATCCCCAAAGGCACAAATGTATCCATTCAGTGGTCAAATTCCACAGATGCAAGATGAGGTTAAGTCTGACCGAGCAAAAGAAGCAATTACAGACAATTGTGATGCCAATTTTTATGAGTGTTATGAGAGAATATGTAACAAAGCTACTGATGGGTGAAAGCCCTGCTTTCGCCCATCAGTAGCTCTAACATCCTAGAACAAGGATAAAGAATTCTCATATGTGAATATGAGAAATAATAATCTCTTAATTGGTTGCAGTAGAAGGTCTATAGAAAGCCCAGCAGAAATAACAGATGAACCGAATAGCTACTTTTCATCGAAATGTAAGTTTCATTCAAAAGCAAGCTTGAAACTTTGGGGAACGTCAGGGTATCAGACTGTTGTAAAATAAGTGATATAACAATCTCAGACAAGGCTCCAGGGGAAGACAATATATATTCAGTTGTAATTAAAAAGGCTACAAATGAGTGTATCAAACCATAGTGAATGTTAATTGAACTTTGGGAAGTTCCCTTGGACTGAATAAGTGCTAATGTCACCCCAATACAGGTAGGTAACTACAGGGCCATGAAAGTGGGAAGGTGTGCATTGGATGCCCCACACCAGGGCCTCTTATCTAGGAGGCCCCAATTGAGGAAGCCATCAAAGTCTCAACATAAATAAACCTTAATCCCTTTTGCATCCGGGCCCACAAGTACCTTTGCACGGCCCTGGTGACTATAGGCCAGTGAATTTGACTTCTGTGATAGGGAAGGTCATGGAGTTTATGGTTAAGGATGCCATTCGAATAGGTACCTTGAACAGATCCCGGCAGGGGTTTTTTAAGGGGAGATCATGCCTGCCCAATCTGGTAAATTACTACGATATAGTCATTAAGCAACTGAATGCAGGAAGCAATTTTGACATTATGTATCTACACTTTAGTAAAGTTTTTGTTACAATCCCTCAAGGAAAGTTGCTATATAAAATGGAAGAAGTTGGAATTATTGGTAAGATTTTATGCTGGAATAGGGTAACAAATGGCATTCCTCAGGGGTCCTGAATCCCCTCCTATTTCTAATTTTCATAAACGATACTGATTAGCGTATCCAAGGTAAGCTGTCAAAGTTTGCAATAATTAAAAGGTGGAAAGAGCAGTTAACGATCCAAGCCAGACCACGTTGCTTCAGAAAGACTTGGATCAGGTCCATATATGGCCTGAAAAATGGTAACTAATTAGCATTAGTAGAGGTATATGATGCAAGAAAGGAAGTTTATACAGCATCAGCCAAACCAAAAAAAAAAAAAAACTTTCCATTTCACTGATCCATTTGTTCCAAATGTTTGTCTAGTTCTGCCTTGAATTTATTTAAGCTATCAACTTCCACAACAACAACAACAGATGGAAGTCTGTTCCAGCAATCAACTACCCGCTGGCTAAAGGCAAATTTCCACACATCTATTCTATAATTGTCTTTCCTCAGTTTGAATCTATGCCACTTCAGGTTTGTAATCTGAGCAACAGGAAGAATCCCATCAGCATTGAGCCTGCTCAATCCATTCAAGGCCTTATACACCTCAATCAGATCGCCTCGCAGGTGCCTAGTCTTTAGAAGCTGCAATTTGCAGTACTTAAGCCTTTCTTTGTAAAAGCACCCCTTTGTTCCCCTCACCAGTCTTGTTGCCCTTCTCTCTCCTCATTCTAGCAACTCTACATCCTTTCTTAAATGAGGCTTCCAGACCTGTACACAGTACTCAAGGTGTGGTCTGACCATTGCCTTATACAAGGAGAGAATCACCTCCTTATCCTTCCTCGCAAAATTCTTGTATATCATTGGCAAGCCCCGTAAACTTACTCTGGCAGCATGTCTGCACTGTTAAGAAAACTTCATATCTGACTGCACAATTACCCCCAGGTCTCTTTTATTCTCCACTACCCTGAGTGTAACATCATGCTAATGTTGGTACATTTCTCTGGGGTTACTGCTATCCATATGCAGTACTTTGCATTTTTGTCAATGTTAAACTTCAGTTGCCACTTCTCAGTCCATCTGATCCTGTTGCAGCAGCATACTGATATTAATGACTCTGCCAACCTTTGTATCATCTGCAAACTTGGACATTAATTTTGATATACCTTCATCAATATCATTGATAAATATACAAAACAACAATGGGTCCAACATTGAACCCTGGGGGGACACTACTAATAACATTAGTTCACATAGAGCAGTATCCATTGATTACCATTCTCTGTCTTCTCCCACTCAACCATTCTTTTATCCATTGTAGTAGCTTGTCCTTAATGCCATACTGCTCCAATTTGTACAGTAGTCTTCCATGTGCAACAGTATCAAAAGCTTTCCTGAAATCCAAGTATATGATCAAAATTATTTTTTGCATCCAGCTCCTTTGTGACCATGTCATAGTATCCAATCAAATTGGTCAGACAAGATTTCCCCTTAACAAACCCATGCTGTATCTGAATTATTACTGCTGTCTTGTCTAGATGATCCTGCAATGCTTCTTTAACCAGTGACTCCATTATTTTCCCTGGAACAGAAGTAAAACTAACAGGTCTAATTACTCGTGTCACCCTTTGATCCCCTTTGTGAATTGGAGATACACTTGTACATCTCCAGTCCGTGGGGACTTACCCCGAGTCCAAGGATACTCATAATTATGGCCATGGGTTTGTTTACTACCTTTCCCACCTCCTTTAATATAACTGGATAGATCCCATCTACTCCAGGTGCTTTTCGTATGTTTAAATTCAACAATTTCTCCTCCACTATACACTCAGTTATTACAAAGTCATTTAACTCCCTGTCAGAGTTTGATAATCCGACCCTCTCCTCCTTGAAAACTCCTCATGTGTGGATATAGATGCAAAATACTCATTTAGTTTGGCAGCTAAGAATGATCATCTACAGTCAAACCATTGATATTAAGTGGACCAATCAGATTCATCCCCTTCCTTTTAGAGTTTATATAAGTAAAGAAGTCTTTGCTGTTTTTCTTTGCATCCTTTGGCAAAGCTTTCTCATAATCTGCCTTTGCTTGCCTAACCTCCTTTGTGACTTGATTACAGACTAGCTTGTATCTAACATAGGCTTCTGTATCACCTGACAATTTATGTGCATCTGATGCATTTTTCTTCTCTGCCACAAGTCTCATAAGTTCATCTGATATCCATTTGGGCCTAAACCTAGAACAATATTTCTTAGTTGGAACAAAAAGCCTAGTAGCTTACAAAATTACTTCCTTGAATGTTTCCCATTTAGAATTTGCTGTTGGTAACATCATCGTTGGTCCCACTGCATAGAACTTAAAATCTCTGAGACCACTGTAGTCACCTTTACAAAAGCAAAAACCTTTCCCTTTACCACTTATGATAGTTACATCTTTAAATAAATCCCACATCAGTACACTGTGATCAGTGTCACCTAGTGGTTCCATTTTCTGTAAATTTTTAATTTTAAGTAAGACTAAATGCAGCTGGGCATAATATTTTTAATAGTTATATTTATCTATATAATATCAGTGTAAAAACGCCATAGACAACTCTTAAAGGAAAACTATGATAGTAGTGTAATGGGCATCATTTCAACTATCTCATATTGTGCTCATCCTTCACAACGAGGTACCATGTATTGCACTGCCTCAAATAAGTAACGCTTCACTAATAGAGAAGACTATTGTTACTTATTCTCAGTGGGCACCACCACCACCCAGACGGCACAATTTCAAGTTGAAATGATGCCATTACACTACTATCATAGTTTTCCTTTACGAGTTGTCTATGATGTTTTTACACCAATATTATATAGATAAATATAACTCTTGAAAATATTATGCCCAGCTGCATTTAGTCTTAATTAAACATTATCACGTACACCTTTTGGCATCTCTCATATTGTGGGATTATCTTCACAACTGGGTTGTCATGTTTGCTATACCCGAGTGCCTGCCCACCCACCCACCCACCGACCGATGAAAGGCCAACAAGCCTTGAAACAGTGCCGCCTGGATGGTGGTGCCCACTGAGAATAAGTAACAATAGTCTTCTCTATTAGTGAAGTATTACTTATTCAAGGCAGTGCAATACATGGTAACTCGTTGTGAAGGATGAGCACAATATGAGATACAGTTGAAATTATGCCAATTACATTACTATCGTAAGTTTTCCTTTAAGAGTTTTCTATGGTGTTTTTACACCAATATTATATAAGTAAATTCTTAATGCATGAATAATCACTGCTGATAATTAGATCAAGAATGTTATTCCCTCTTGTTGCTTCTCTAACATACTGCTGTAGAAAACAATCATCCAATAAATCCACAAAAGCCTTGCTAAGTGTGCGAGTGACCAAACCGCAAGTTCAAGTCTATATCTGGGAAGTTGAAATTCCCCATTATAAGACACTGATTTACTGGCCCACTCTTATTTCTCTGTATTTATACTCCTCAAAGTCATTAGGCCTATAACAAACTCCAACCTTCATTTTTGCTTTCCCAGGGCTTATGTCACACCAAAATCAACATTGCACTGTCCATCTATGTCAACTGGATGCACTTCCTTAGATTTTATGTGTTTCTTAATGAACAGCATAACCCCTCCTCCCTTTCTGTACACATTGTACTCTCCAAAATCCAATTCTGCATCTGTCTGAGTGGCACCACGTCTCTGATATTCCAACAATATCCGCCTTGGATGTCTTAACCAGCACTTCAAATTCATCAAATTTATTTACTATACTCCTAGCATTGGCGTACATGCAAGTATATGTGCACCTGCTCTTACTCTTAGTTACTCTAATACAGCCCATGTATTTACTTGTTTCATGACTCTCAGCAGTTCCTGAAATCCTCAGCAACTTGCTTTCTGGGCTGCTGTTCATTCCAACAGAAGCAGCGCAAGAATCATTTCAACATTGTACTGCAGTGTTGAAATGATTGCAGTACTGCAATCATTTGCCTGCAGCTACTCTTAATCTATTAGTCTGTGAATCCCCCAAGCTATCAGTTTTCTGACCCAGCTAACTATCAGTTTTCTGGCCCACCTCATTAGCATCAGCAAATTTTCTTGCTCCCTTTCTATTTAAGTGTATCCCATCCCTGCAGAAGAAATCTCTCCTGTTAACAAGCACAGACCACATTTAGAAAAATGCTAACCCATCAGCCCTGCACAACCTGTTTAATGCTTCTAAATGTAAGGTTATGCATTTGGGAAACAGAAATTAGTGGTGCACATATGAGGAATGGCTTAGAAGGTGTGGACTGCAGAGTTTGCAACCAAACATCTAATGGGAACATGCAAAGAAGTTCATCTCCTTGCATTCTTTAGCATTGCTAATGCTAATATTAACACATTATAAGATACAAAGAGCCCTTGACCAAATACTCCCAATTTCCTAAAACTTTATAGGCTACTTTTCAAGTCCTTTACAGAACTGATCTTCTAACCAAATGGAGGAAGGGGAGCTGATGGTCCTTAGTAAAACAACATTAAGTGAGGATACCTGCATCAAGGTATGTACAAGATATATAGTGCCAGCCACAAGCATGTTCAACCAGTTCTGTTGAACAGGACTCTGTTCTTTTCCACATTTCTATCAATGAGACTACCACTGTCTTAATGTCTAGTTACTGACATTATCGTCACTCCAAGAGCTGTAAAATTTGAAAATCTGAATACTGTAAAATTTGAAAAAATAAAAAAATCACTATTATAAAAATACCCCATATTTATTTTTGCACAGAACCCCAGAGCCTTGCAAGTAATTTTTGAACAGAGCCCACAAAATTTGGGACTGGCCCCGAAGACTCACTTTTCTTTTTGCTAGTTAGAGGTGTCCACACTCCATGCTGTTTTACTAAGAACTATCAGTTGTCCATTTTGCTCAAAGAAAGGTTCCACAGAGGACATGAAACATAGCCCATAAAGTTTTAGTAAATGGAGGGTACTCAATTTACTAAAATTTTATAGGTGAATCAACATACTAGAAAGTCAAGGGGCTTGTAACCTCTAATGTGTTTTAATGAAATTAAAATACTTTGAAAGCTCTCACATAATATCTTTGTGTAATTGTATTAAAATTCATATATGCAATAAAAATTTACTCTTTAGATAAGTCATTTCAAAATCAAAATAACAGATTGGTTTTAATATTAATACACTCAATTAATAAATAAAGTAGCATATTATGAAAATACTATTATATAACCTCATAAAATTATAAGAAAAAATAATATTAATGGGAAGGCAACCAAAAAAAGAAAAAGAGGCCTACTGTTTAAGCAATGAGGTCTGCTTAAACAGTAGGATAACAGATATTTTGTGGGGGAAAATAAATTTAAATAAATTTTCTGTTTATACTCCGCGACGACCAAATGGTCAGAGGGGTTTACAAGATACATAGAATACAAGAAACAGCACTGCATTCAGCAGTGACGGGCTTGAACCCCGGTCACTCAAGACACGTGTACTTATGCACCCGCACACCTGACCACTAGACTACAGCGGCCCTTTAATGTGCCTGTCCCAAAAGTGAAACATAATATTAATAAAGACACAATAATTGTTTCTGAGGTGCTGAGCTCAGCTGTGTTTAGCTTTTGGAAAATGCCACAATTTTTTGGCATTTTTCAAAAGCATAATATGGTTGTACGTTTCAAATAGGTCAACTTTCATTAAGGACTGTCTAGATACACATTGTTATTAACGTAACAGTTTTTGGTTATTTTGTATACACTCTAAATTTTTTTTTTTTTCTCTCTCCTACAATTTTCATAACATATGTTTTTGTGTAACTGTGTAATTTTCATGCCAAAGCATTCACAACATATGTTTAATTTATTCAAAGATTCTTGTAGATTTTTAACAGCACCATATCATCGTGCTGTTAAAAATAATGCTCCAATATTTACATCTGCCACACTAAACTTTGTCAGTAACTTACATTCTGTTATTAAATTGGTCCATGAAAATTATAAATTACACTACTCTGCATTTTGAAAAAATTCATTGATATTTTCTCAGAAAAGGGTTTCTGAATCATTTTCTAATACTGATTTTAAAAATGATTTCCGTTTGTTTCCATCACATCAGGTTCCTTCAAAAATCACAAAAGAAAAATTTGATTTTTCACAAATTTTTATTTATTTTGGAAAAATTTGTGCACTGAAATTATAACAAAATGCTACTTTTACCAGAATTTTATATTTAAATGCACTTTGAAAATTATTGAAAAGCGCAGTGTGCTAAAAACTCTGCTAAACACTCACCTCTCGTTTTAAAAACTGATTTATGATGAATAAAATTTGTTTCTTTAATTTCCTTGCAGGTCCTACTTTACAGTCCCTCTTCAGCATCCAGTAATAGTCAGCCATCATGTTGACATTCCACCTCTCCTGGTATATCATCTCTATGTCTTTAATGTCTGGTGAAACCTCTCACTCTGTTCTTCACTAACACTTCCTAGATTTGTCAGATTTTCTGGGAAGTAGTCAATGTGGGAGTGTAAAAATTGTACCTTGACACTCACTGCAGCCCAGCTTCTTGAAATTTGTCAACATATTTTCAACTATATTCTTGTAATCTGGATCCTTGTTGTTCCTTAAGAAGTTTCCAACAACAGACCAGAAGCTAATCCATGCCCGTTTCCCTCTCTTATTCATAGTTTTCCTCCCCAATTTTCAACTTTGAGGTCCAACAAAAATACCTTGTTTTAGCTACTTTTAAGTGATTGATGGGAATTTAGTACAAAGATAGTTGAAGCATGGACCTTCCTGAGATAAAGTTTCACAATATGTTTCAGCAAACCAAACCCAATTTGATGTGCAAAGATGGAAGGAGGACAGATTTGGAATCTACCAGTGGTTTATGAACTATGTTCTTTGATCCAGGCAACAAACTGGTAAGGTCTGGTTTAGCCAGACCTTGGCATCCCAGTGCTTACTCCTTGCCCAACTTCCTACTCACAAAAAGCAAGACATTTTTGTGTAGCTATGTTTCTTTCAAATTCATAGAGTGAGCTACTGAAATTGACCAGTGATCCATTTTGGAGCAACACACCTTTCAGACTCCTCTTTGATGAGTCAATAAAATGGCTTCACTTTTTATTGACTCATTGAAAATGGCCTTCTTTTTTACCATTTTTCCACAATCTCAATGCTTCAACATAGGTTCAGCAAACTTTGTGTGTAGTCCACTGTTTATCTTGATCAAAGTGTTTCACTCTAAAATACCACAATATGCATTTTTTACAAATTCTGTAATATATTGTAACATAACTTCCAAAAATATAACAAAATAAGTTCAGACTGTTCAAACACTTGTGTGCAGTTATTTTACTCACTTTTCAGCACAACTTTGAAACAATAACCTCAAAAATAAACTGAGCTCACACTAATAAACAATGTTGCATGAAGCTCTAAAGGTCAAGAAACAAACAACAGAAGGCAGTGTTGCCAACATGTGAAGATTTAGTTTACAAATTCCCAGTATCTACTCCTAAATTAATACATTCAATAATACAAATCATGATATCAACTTAAGTGATTTGTAAAAAAACAGTATGTGATAGAAAAAAAATAAATAACATTTCTGAAATGCATAAAAAACTGAGTTAAAAATAGCTATTAGTTTACAAATAACAAAACCAAGCAGAGTGGTGTAATTAGAAGCAATAAGGTCAGACATCCCTACCTCAGACTTTAACTACAATGCTTCCTTCAGTCTTCAATGTAGATTGGCTATTTTTATATAAACTTTTTAATTCCATTAAAAGATAAACATTGATTACAAATTTTTGTAAAATTTAAAAGGGTACATTTGCAGATACTTTCCTATATGCTTTTTTGTAACAAATGAATCCTAAATATAGGATTCGCCTTACTGTAAATATTTGGGGTGTGTTAGGGTAACTAAGAATAAGAACAGGTGCATGTATACTTGCATATACACCAATGCTCAAAGTATAGTAAATAAATTTGATGAATTTGAAGTGCTGGTCATATCCCAACATAGCTCTGATATCCCAACATTAAAGGCATAGATTGTTGGGATATCAGAGGCATGGTGTCACACAGATATAAACAGTGCAGAATTGGAATTTGAGGAGTACAATGTGTACAGAAAGGATAGAAAGGGAGGAGGGGGTTATGCTGTTAAGAAAAATATAAAATATAAGGAAGTGCATCCAATTGACATACATAGACAATGGACAGTGCAATGTTCAGTCAGTTTGGTGTGGCATAAGCACTGGGAAAGCAAAAATGAGAGTAGGAGTGTGTTATAGGCCTAATGACTACAACAAACAGTTGTACAGAGAAACAGAATGGACCAATAAATCAGATTGTGTTATAATGGGAGATTTTAAGCTTCCAGATATTGACTGGAATTTGTGGGTTGGTCACTCGCAGCACACCAGCAAGACTTTTGTGGATTTATTGGATAATTGTTTTCTGCAGCAGCATGTTCGAGAGGGGATAATACTCTTGATCTGGTTATCAGCAGTGATTATTTGTGTACAGAGATTTTACAGATAAAGGAACCACTATGTGGCAGTGATCACAGTCTACTGATGTGGGATTTACTTAAAGATATAAAATACCATCAGGGGTAAAGGGAAGGGTTTTTGCTTCCGTAAAGACAACTACAGTAGTCTCAGACAGTTTTTAAATTCTGTACAGTGGGACCAACTGATGATGTTACCAACAGAAAATTCTAAATGTGAAGCATTCAAGGAGGTAATTTTGGAAGCTACTAGGCTTTTTGTTCCAACTAGGAAATATTGTTATACGTTTAGGCCCAAATGGATGTCAGATGAAATAATGAGATTCGTGGCACAGAAGAAAAATGCATGGGATTCATACAAATTATCAGGTGACACAGAAGCCTATGACAGCTATAAGCTAGTCTGTAATCAAGTCACAAAGGAGATTAGACAAACAAAGGTAGATTCCGAGAAAGCTTTGGCAAAGAATGCTAAGAAAAATGGCAAGGACTTCTTTACTTATATGAACTCTAGAAGGAAGGATTGAATCGACTGGTCCACTTGATATCAATGGTTCGACTGTTGATGATCCTGTTGAATGAGTATTTTGCATCTACATTTTCTGATAATCTGAATGAGTATTTTGCTTCACACATGAGGTGTTATTAAGGGAGGGAGGAAAATGCCAGAAACTTATCAATTTGTAACAGGGTGCTTAATGATTTTGTAATAACTGAGAGCAAAGTGGAGAAGAATTGTTGAAGTTAAACATAAGAAAGGCATCTCGGACGGATGGGACATATCCAGTTATATTAAAGGAGTTGGCAAAGGAAGTAAGTAAACCCTTAGCCATAATTATGAGAGCATCCTTGGACTCAGGGGAAGTCCCCACGGACTGGAGATGTGCAAATGTATCCCTAATTCACAAAGGGGAATCTAAGGGTGACACGAGTAATTACAGACCAGTTAGTTTAACTTCTGTTTCGGGGAAAATAATGGAGTCACTGGTTAAAGATGGATTGCAGGATCATCTAGAGAAGACTACAGTAATAATTCAGACACAGCATGGGTTTGTTAAGGGAAAGTTTTGTCTGACAAATTTGATTAGATACTATAATGTGGTTACAAAGGAACTGGATGCAAAAAAATAATTTTGATATCATATACTTGGATTTCAGGAAAACTTTTGACACTGTTGCACATGGAAGACTACTGTACAAATTAGTGCATTATGGTATTAAGGGCAAGTTGCTACAATGGATAAAAGGGTGGGAGAAGACAGAGAGTGGTAATCAATGGATGCTGCTCTTCATGGACTTATGTTATTAGTTGGGTCCCCCAGGGTTCAATGTTGGGCCCATTGTTGTTTTGTATATTTATCAATGATATTGATAAAGGTATATCAGGTTTAATGTCGAAGTTTGCAGATGATACATAGTTTGGCAGGGTTGTTAATGAAAGTAATGGCAGTGTCCTACTGCAACAGGATCTAGAAAAGTTGGGCAGAAGGGCTGAGAAGTGGCAACTGAAGTTCAACTTTGACAAATGCAAAATACTACACATGGGTAGAAGTAATCTCAGAAAAAAAAAGTATCAATTGTATGTTACTACTAGAGTTGCCAGATTTCTATGACTGGATTAAAGGACATTCAAAAATAATTAATGCTACCACTCTTCAACTCTCACTCCACTCCCTCCCACCACAAAAAAGGAAAGAAATTGAATGATTTTTTAGTTAATAATTAAACATTTTGTTTATATTTTTTAGATTTTGGTTTAAAAATTATAGTTTTCATATTGACTATAAATATTTGCAAATTTTTTGTTTAATTTAGAATTTAGAATATTTAATGGTTTTCTATGGGGAAGAATATGGATTGATATATAAGGATAATGAACGATATGGATGATATAAAAAGCATGAATTGATCCAAATATTTTAATGCAAGTTTAGTGCATTAATTGACACCAAGTTAATTTTAGGTAGGTGGGAAAAAAAGCAAAAGGGAAAAAAAAAAAAAAACCATACTGGTTTAATAGCTAGAAATCATTCACATTGAACATATTTTGTACTACTTCGAGCAGTCTTAAGAACTTCGGCATCACTTTTAATTTTCTCAGAAAAATCTAAACGATTATCTTTAAAATTGAAATAGATCATTAGTTCGCTTTTTATGAATGAAACTGAACATCTATTTCATCGTTCCCTCCACTTCGAGTTCATTACACTAAAATCTTTTCTGAATTTGCCGAAGTGTCCAGCACTGAAAAAACATACGAAATGAATTTGAAAATATTCGAAAGCTTAAAATCAACACTTTTCAAAATTAAATGCCATTGACTCAAAGTACTCGAACAAATTTTCACTTTTTCAGAGGTTGACACAGTTTCATAATTTGTTTTCAGTACTGAAACCTCATCAAATAAATCATTCATATCCAACTTTAGTTTGTCTATTAATTTAAAATATTCCGCTACTTCAACAAATGAGCATAGTTAGGACAACCATTTTTAAAGCTTAATTTGCTAAGTTTCAAAAAAGGGCATTTTAATGAAAATGCCCCTTTTTTGAAACTTAGCAAATTTAAATTTCTTTCCTAAATATTTCAATGAAGCATTATAAAATGCTTTGAAATAATTTATTAAAATGTTGATACTCAAAAAATTATTGATCAAGAATTTTTTGGGTATTTTTTGCGAATTTTTTGGATCATTCATTGTATAAAAAATATCACTGGCACATGTTTCATTCTTTTCAAGCTCTTTCATTGCTTTACAAATTATTTTGATCACATACATTAAGAAAAGAAAATATAATTCTATAATTATAGGGACCTCTGTTGAATTTTCATTAATTTGAAGGATTTTCAAAAGTTGTTTGGAACAGTCTTGATTTTCTTACGAAATAAAGGCCCAAAGCCATCCATGAATGCAAAATTCGTTCTATACATGGTTGTAAAGAAAGGCATCTAGTTGGTATGTGCCTTAATATTTCCTTAAACTTTGTTTCGGCAAACTCATGAAATTTTTTAAGGTTATCCCTTCTTTTAGTTGAAACAGAAAAATGACCATATATTTTCAAGACAATATTTTCTTTATTATATCTAAATTACCGAAAGCATATTTAGCTGAATTATGAATACTGTAATGTGAGCATGGCAGTTTGCTTTAATTACATCTTAATATTTTGGAATAAGGATTTATTACTCCAAAAATTACGATTTGCCAATCCAATCCTAAATTGCTCATTGAATTTTTTAGGCACTCAAACATTTCATCTGCACTTTCATCAGCATTTTCAAAAAAATCAACTAAATAGTTTGTAAGACCATATTCTTTGTTGAAGTACTGAATTGACAAAGGAAATATTTTCATATTCTTTCTATTAGAAGCATTAACCTGTACACAAAAAAATAATGGTGGATCATGATGTTTTAAATCATCCAAAACAATTTGTAATGCTTTTTTACATTATGGCAGCATAATGGCAGCAGATTTAGTTCTTCCACATATTTTTGGGTGCAATTTTTGAATCATTGTAAAGTTTAAAGTTCAATTTCATGTTACAATCTAATGAGTTATAAGAATGGTGATGCTAAATTGAATGATAAATATGAGTTATTTCATCTGCAGTAACTAAATCCTCTTCTTTTGTATTCTTTTTTCACAAGAAACTATCAAGAAGATCTGAAAAATTTGCCAATTTTTGAGCCGATTTATGAGCTTGTGAGTCTTTATGCTGAGTAACTGCTAAGATGCCCATATAAGAACTTTAAATATATTTCTGCATAGGCGACATCTCATGAGGATCATTTGTTGAAGCTAGCCATTCGTATTCTTGCTCCCGATTTTTGTTATAAGAACAAAGCCTCTTCTTTTTTGGGGAAAATTCCATTTTTGATGGCTTAAAAATAAAATATGTTTGTTTATAACATGAAATATGTAGGTGCCTATAACTGTATAAATGAAATAGATAAATGTTTTTTGTAAAGTTATAGGAAAACAGTTTAAACAAAGCCGAACTCCATTTTTATAAAAAGTGATTTTTAATCACCTCAATCAGATCACCTGTGAGGTGATCTGATTGAGGTGTATAAGGCCTTGAATGGGTTGAGCATGCTGAATTCTGATGGGATTCTTCTGCTTGCTCAGATTATGAACCTGAGGGGGCATAAATTCAAATTGAGTAAAGACAGTTTAGAATAGATGTGCGGAAATTTGCCTTTAGCCAGCAGGTGGTTAATTGCTGTTACAAACTTTCATCTGTTGTTGTGGAAGTTGATAGCTTAAATAAATTCAAGGAGGAACTGGATAAACTTTTAAGGGGAATGGATGTGTGAAATTGTTTTTTTTTTGGCTGATGCTACATAAGCTCATATGCTTGCTTTCTTGCATCACGTGCCTCCATTATTACTACTACTACTTGCTCATAGCACCGTTTGTTTGGGTAGAAGCCTGACTGTTCTTTCGTCGAAGTTACATTCAGCAATACTCTTAACTGTATTCTCTAAAATCCTTGCATATATTTTATCTGTCATAAAAGGAGTGATTCCTCTGTAATTGTTACATTTAGTTTTTATATACTGGTGCATTTAATCCATTGTTCCCATCTTCAGAAACTTGTCCTTCAGAAATGGTTCTCTAAAGCTATTTTCCTACCAGCTTTCAGCATTTCAAGTATAATTTCATCTACACCTAGGTGATGAGTGCAAAGCGGTTCTAGGTTGTAGATAATGATCATCATCTGGTTTAATTCAACCACTTTGCTTATTGGAGACTTTGAAGTGGTGAAAGCCATGTTTTGTCTCCAGAGCAAAGCTGCAGCAGTCCCCTTCTCTTTTATCATGCAGTATAGGTGAAGGCTTTTCAAGTTCTGATGGGCATCATGGCAAGATCAAATATTCTTTACATTTTAAGTTTACAGCTCAAAAATGGCTTTCAAAGGCTGGCCACTAGACAGTCCACCATACTCCATGGTCCTTGAGGTTGTCACAGACATTCTCTCAGATATGCCAGACAAGCTGTACTTGCTACCTGGGAGTCTAAAACGCTGATGGAACTGATATTCGGGTGACACTCAAGTCAAGTGGACCCAATTTCGGCGAAGTCCGGACGGTCTGTGACAACCAAATCCTCTGCTTGCACCTTCACGATGGTGGGACTGTTAGTAATCCTGGGTATAACCTCCATGCACAAGCACATGGTGGGTGACCACCCAGGTGTGAACCAACGTAAGCAGGGGTCGAGGTGTGGCGCCCACACCACATGGAGGAATGCCGCCCCTCTATGTTACCAGGCAGTACTAGGTGGTAGATGACTCTCATCAACCGGTGAAATACCACCACTTTGCTTATTGGAGGCTTGAAGTGGTGGAACCCATGTTTAGTCTCTAGAGCTAAGTTCCGGTCAACCCTTCCCTATCTCTTCCATCATGCAGTATGATTGATGACTTTTGAGGTTATGATGAACGTTGTGGCGAGATCCAATATTCCTTACATTTCGAGGGTACAGCTCTAAAACGGTTTTCGCAGGCCGGCCGCTAGTTAGTACACCGGACCGAACCTATTGGTAACTCTCTAGGAGGCTTCCGGATCAGCTAGTGTATAATCTTGCTACCTCTACTCTGCCAGATAGTGACTGGAGGGAGTCCGAGTAGTGTGTATGCGGGGAGCATTGTCGAGGCCACGTTATGTCAAGGATCTGGGTATATTCTTCCCACATGTACGCCATATCCAAAAATTTCATTACTTCATACAGCATGTCCCACCCACTTTTTCTTACTATTGAATACACCATGAATTGTCAAACTAATAGAACAAGCTTATCTGTGAAAAGATCTAAACCTCCCAAGGATTTCCTAATTCATTTCACAAATATACGTGGTCTCAATTCTAATCTCAACGATGTCCATTTCCACTTGCAGTCTGCCGAACCCCATGTACTTTTTCTGACAGAATCTCAGTTAGCGGTTGATTCAACTACTGTTCATCTCAGATGCCCAAATTATTCGCTGTATGATTCCTTTCGCCTCAAAGGTGGTACTTGTGCATATGTCCGTTCTGATATTCCCTGTCAGAGACTTGGCAATTTGGAATCTCCTCTCTTTGATCTTCTCTGGCTTAAAATCTCTCTACCTCATTGTGTCAAATTCATCTGTTGTCTCTACCGTTCTCCCAACTCCACTAATCACTTGGAGCTCTTTGACTTCCTCTCGTTGCAACTTGACTTTCTCCAGTCCAACTTTCCTAACAGTGAGGTAATTTTCCTTGGTGATTTTAATGTTCACAACTCCAGCTGGCTTCCGTTTTCTAGTCACACCGACCCAGCAGGTCGAGATGCTGAGGCTTTTGCAATTACTAATGACCTAGCACAGATTGTTCATTTACCTACAAGAATACCGGACAATCCTAATCATACAGCCAATACGCTTGATCTTTTTCTCACAAACAACCCTTCTAAGTACACGGTCGAAGTGAGAGGTCCTTTAGGCACTTCAGATCACAACTTGGTGATTGTCTCTTCTCCAATGGAACCTTTATCTCATGGCTATTCCCAACCTCGTGTTGTTTGGCATTACAAGAATGCAAAATGGGATGACCTGCGAGACTTCTTTTCTTCTTTTCCTTGGTCGGATTACTGTTTCAAAACTCCTGATGTCAACGTTTGCTCAGATCGTGTCAGTGAAATTATTCTTGCAGGAATGGAATCCTTTATCCCACACTCCACTTTAAAATCTCGTCCTGTATCTAAACCTTGGTTTTCCAATAAATGTGCTAAGGCTGTTCAAGAGAAGAATGTTGCATATCGTAATTGGCTTGTTTCTAATTCTTCAGTTTCATTTTCTGCCTACACCAAAGCTCGCAACAATTGTAAAGCAGTTATTAATCAGTCCAAACTAGAGTTTGAACAGGCTAAGAGTAGAAAACTTGCTTCTTGCCCTAATGGTAGCCGAGCATTCTGGTCTCTTGCCAAAGCTATTGGCCGCAACTTTTGCCCATCTCTGCTTCCACCTCTGTCCAAACCAGATGGTTCTGTTGTCACTTCAGCCAAGGATAAAGCTGACCTGCTAGCATCCCATTTTTCTTCCAGCTCATGTATTAATGAACTTGGTAAAACACCTCCCACCATTCCCAACACGGTCCATTCAATGCCTCCTGTGGTCTTCCGTCAAAAGGATATCAGAAGGATTTTGATGAATCTTGATGCTAAGAAAGCTCCAGGTCCTGATGGTATTTCTCCACTTGTTCTCAAAATCTGTGCTCCTGAACTTACTCCTATTCTTTGCCGCCTTTTTTCACTTTCTTATTCCAAAGGTGTTTTTCCTTCTGCTTGGAAATTTGCTCATATCCAGCCAGTTCCTAAAAAGGGTGACAAATCCCTCCCATCCAATTATCGTCCCATTGCAATTACTTCTACTCTTTCTAAAGTAATGGAGAAATCAATTAACCGCCAACTCTTAAACTACCTAGAAACCTTCCGTCTGATCAACGATCGCCAGTATGGATTCCGTCGGTGTCGATCCACTGGTGATATTCTGGCTTATGTTACCCATTTATGGACTACTTCAATGGAAAGGTTCGGTGAAACACAAGCAGTTGCTCTTGACATCTCAAAGGCTTTCGATCGTGTTTGGCATAAAGGTCTTCTAAACAAGCTTCCATCTTATGGTTTGCCAACTGTTTTTAGTAATTGGTTATCCAGTTTTCTCTCTGATCGCTCACTGAGGGTGATGGTAGATGGCTCTCTGTCTTCTAACTTCTCCACTAATGCCGGTGTCCCCCAAGGTTCAGTTCTTTCCCCCACTCTTTTCCTCTTGTATATCAATGACCTTCTTCCATTGACTGGAAATCCTATCCATAGTTTTGCCGATGATAGCACATTGCATTCAACTTTCCACTTTGAGAAACCTTGCCCTGCTCAATCAGCTTCAACTTCTCGAAAATCTGCTACCAATTCCTTAAATGCCGATCTTCAGGTAATTCTCCAGTGGGGCAAAGACAACTTAGTTGATTTCAACCCTTCTAAAACTCAGTCTTGTCTTATATCTCGCAAAAAGGATTCTTCTGCTCCTATGCTTATCTTTAGTGACACTCCAATTTCTAGGCAAAAGGATATATCTCTTTTGGGGATTACCCTGACTTCTAATCTCTCTTGGCACAAGCACATTACAAATATTGCTTCCTCTGCATCTAAAAAACTTGGTTTTCTCTTTCGCTCTCGGCGTTACTTTTCTTCCAAACAGCTGCTCACTCTGTATAAATCGCAAATCCGCCCTGCCATGGAATATTGTTCCCACATTTGGGGCGGTGCCCCCAAAACCTCTCTCAGGCTTCTTGATTCCATTCAGAAGAGGGCAGTTAGGTTAATTAATGATTCATCTCTAACAGAGTCTCTCCACTCGCTTTCTCATAGACGTACTGTTTCTGCTGCATGCCTCTTCTACAGATATTTCCATGGGCACTGTTCTTCTGAATTGGCTTCTATAATTCCCGCTCTCTCTTTCAAAACAGTCCGAACACGTGCCGCCACCAGCCAACATCCATTTACTGTCCAACTTCAAACCCACAGAACCAACTTTTCATCTTCCTCATTTATTCATTCAACTGCCGTTTTCTGGAACAACCTTCCTTCATACGTATTTCCTGAAAATTACAATCTACAGAAGTTCAAGTCCAATGTCAACAAATATCTTCTTTCGTCTTCTCAACCTCCAACCCAAGCACGGTACTAAGTACTATAGGTTCTAATACCTCTCGTGTTTGGGGTTCACATAAAAAAAAAAAAAAAAAAAAAAAAAACTAAAACTTTTATTAACTCTCTAAGAGGCATCTGGACCAGCTAGGCTACCTCTACTCTGCCAGCTATTGACTGAAGAGATCAATTTCATTAATTCATACAACATGAACCCCACTATTTTTACTTATCTACTGAGTGCATCATGAATAGTCAAGCTAACAAAATAAACTTAAAACTTATCTGCAAAAAGATCACAACCTCCTTCTTCATTCATTTCACAAACATAAATGGTCTCAGTTCCAATCCCACTGACAGCCATTTCCACCTGCAATCTGCCAATTCCCACTTACTTTTTCTGAGAGGATCTCCATTATTATCGGTTGCCTCAACAACTACTCATCTCGATTGCTCTAATTATTTGCTCTATGATTCCTATCACTTCAAAGGTGGTTATTATGAATATCTCCATTCTGATATTCCTTGTCAGAGACTTCCTAATTTAGAATCTCCTCTTCTTGATTTCTTCTTGCTTAAAATCTCTCTATTCCATTCTGTCAAATTCACCTGTCATGTCTCTATCATTCTCCTAACTGTAATAATCATTCAGAACTCCAACTTCCTTTCTTCAAAATTTGACTTTTTTCAGTCTAATTTTCCCAAAAGTGATTTCCCAAAAGTGAGGTAATTTCCCTTGATTTTTACATCCACAACTCAAGTTGGTCATGATGCAGAGGCTTTTGCAATTACCAGTGACTTCAAGGTGTTTGTTTATTTACCTACCAGAATGCCAGACAATCCTAACTACACACTCAAAATTTTTTGATTTTTTTTCACCAACAATCCTTTAAAGTATATGTTTAATGTTAGTGATTTTCTAAGCACCTCAGATCACAGCTTGACAATGGTCTCTTCTCTGAAGAAGCCCTCCTGGCAATTTTCAGCTTTGCATCATGTGGTTCCACAAGAATGTGGAATGGAATGATTTTCAGAATTTCTATTCCTTGGTTAAGATAACTGTTTGAAATCTTCTGATCCCAGTGTTTTGCTCAGATCGTGTCAAAGAAATTATTGTGGGATGAATTCCTTTTTTCTACACTAAACCCTAAAAGCTCGTTTTTATCAAAACCTTGGTTTTCCAATAAATTCTACGGCTGTTCAAGGCAAGGATATAATTTATCACAACTGGCTTGTATCCAAATCTCCAGCCTCATTTTTTGCCTACACTGAAACGTGCATCAATTGTTAAGTAGTTACTAATCAATCCAAACTTGATTTTGAACAAGCTAAGAGAAGAAAACTTGTTTCTTGTCCAAATGGTAGTTGAGTATTGTGGTCTCTTATCCAAGCTATTGGCTGCAATAATGGGGTGTAGATTAAATTATCTTCAGAACTTCTAAAACTGAGTTCTGCCTTATTTCTTGCAAAAAAAGTCTACTGCTCATATGCTTATCTTCAATGACACTCAGCTTTCTAGACAAGATCACATGTCTATTGGGGAATTACCCTAATAATTTCCCTTGGCACAAGCACAACACAAATATTGTTTCCTCTGCATCAAAATAATTGGGTTTCTTTTTTTTTTTTCCACTGTTGGTTTAACTTTTCTTCGAAACAACTACTCACCATGTGCAATTCTCAAATCCCCCTTACTATGGAATATTGTTTCTGCATCTAGGGTGGCACTCCCAAAATCTTGGAAGCTTCTAGACTATTTAAAAGGGGGCAGTCAAGTTAATTAATGATTTATCTTTTACAAAGTTTTTCCATTCTGTCTTGTAGACATTGTTTATGCTATGTGTCTCCTTGTATAGGTACTTCCACGGGCACTGTTCTTCTGAATTGGTATTTGTAATTCTCCCAATATCTTCCAAACTAGTCTGAATATGTGCCACAACTATATTTATCCCTTCTACTTCTGTTCTCTGGAACAACACTCCTTCATATTTATTTCCTGAAAATTACATCTACCAACATTCAAGTCTAATTTTTTTTTTATGAAAACCCCAAACACAAGAGGTATTAGAACCTATAGTACTTAGCACCGTGCTTGGGTTGGAGGTTGAGAAGACGAGAGAAGATATTTGTTGACATTATACTTGAACTTCTGTAGACTAATTTTCAGGAAACACATATGAAGGAATGTTGTTCCAGAAAATGGCAGTTGAATGAATAAACGAGGAAAATGAAAAGTGGGTTCTGTGAGTTTGAAGTTGGACAGTAAATAGATGTTGGCTGGTGGCAACACGTGTTCGGACTGTTTTGAAAGAGAGAGCGGGAATTATAGAAGCCAATTCAGAAGAACAGTGCCCACAGAAGTATCTATAGAAAAGGCTTGCAGCAGAAACAGTACATTTATGAGACAGCAAGTGGAGAGACTCTATTAGAGATGAGTCATTAATTAACCTAACTGCCCTCTTCTGAATGAAATCTAGAAGACTGAGAGAGATTTGGGGGCACAGCCCCAGATGTGGGAACAACGTTCCATGGTAGGGTGGATTTGTGATTTGTACAGGGTGAACAGCTGTTTGGAAAACTACCACCGAGGGTGAAAGAGAAAACCAAGTTTTTTCGATGCAGAGAAAGCAATATTTCCAATGTGCTTGTGCCAAGAGAGATTAGAAGTCAGGGTAATTCCCAAAAGAGATATATGAACTTAGCTAGAAATCGGAGTATCACCAAAGATAAGCATAGGAGTAGAAGAATCCTTTTTGCGAGATATAAGACAAAGTTGAGTTTTAGAAGGATTGAAATCAACTGAGTTGTCTTTGCCCCACTGGAGAATTACCTGGAGATCGAACATTTAAGGAATTGGTAGCGGATATTCAAGAAGTTGAAGCTGATTGAGCAGGGCAAAGTTTCTCAAAATGGAAAGTGGAATGCAATGTGCTATCATAGGCAAAACTATGGATAGGATTTCCAGTCAATGGAAGAATGACATTAATATACAAGAGGAAAATAGTGGGAGAAGTTAGAAGACAGAGAACCGTCTACCATCACTCTCAGTGAGCGATCAGAGAGAAAACTGGATAACAAATAACAAAAAACAGTCGGCAAACCATAAGATCGAAGCTTGTTTAGAAGGCCGTTATGCCAAACACGATCGAAAGCTTTTGAGATGTCAAGAGCAACTGCTTGGGTTTCACCAAACTTTTCCATTGAATTTGTCCATAAATGAGTAACATGAGCCAGAATATCACCAGTGGATCGACACTGATGGAATCCATAGTGGCGACTGTTGATCAGATGGAAGGTTTCTAGGTAGTTTAAGAGTTGGGGGTTAATTGATTTCTCCATTACTTTAGAAAGAGTAGAAGTTATTGAAATGGGATGATAATTGGATGGGAGGGATTTGTCACCCCTTTTCAGAACTGGCTGGATATGAGCAAATTTCCAAGCAGAAGGAAAAACATCTTTGGAATAAGAATGTGAAAAAAGGTGGCACAGGTTTTCAGAACAAGTGGAGAAATACCATCAGGACCTGGAGCTTTCTTTGCATCAAGATTCGTCAAAATCCTTCTGACATTCTTTTGATGGAAGACCACAGGAGGCATTGAATGGAGCATGTTGGGAATGGTGGGAGGTGTTTTACCAAGATCATTAATACACCAGTTGGAAGGAAAATGGGATGCTAGCAGGTCAGCTTTATCATTAGCTGAAGTGACAACAGAACCATCTGGTTTTGACAGAGGTGGGCAAAAGTTGCGGCCAATAGCTTTGGCAAGAGACCAGAATGTTCGGCTACCATTAGTTGCAAGAAGCAAGTTTTCTACTCTTAGCCTGTTCAAAATCTAGTTTGGATTTATTAATAACTGCTTTACAATTGTTGCAAGCTTTGGTGTAGTCTGAAAATGAAACTGAAGAATTAGAAAAAAGCCAATTACAACATGCAACATTCTTCTCTTGAACAGCCTTAGCACATTTATTGGAAAACTAAGGTTTAGATAAAGGACGAGATTTTAAAGTGGAGTGGGGATAAAGGATTCCATTCCTACAAGAATAATTTCACAGACACGATTTGAGCAAACATTGACATCAGAACTTTTGAAACAGTAATCTGACCAAGGAAGAGGGGAAAAGAAATTTTGCAGGTCATCCCATTTTGCATTCTTTTAATGCTAAACAACACGAGGTTGGGAATAGCCATGAGATAAAGGCTCCATTGGAGAAGAGACAATCACCAAGTTGTAATCTGAGGTGCCTAAAGGACCACTCACTTCGACCGTGTATTTATAAGGGTTGTTTGTGAGAAAAAGATCAAATGTGTTGGCTGTATGGTTAGCATTGTCCGGTATTCTTTTAGTAAATGAACAATCTGTGCAAGGTCATTAGTAAATGCAAAAGCCTCGGCATTTCGACCAGCTGGGTCAGTGTGACTAGAAAACAGAAGCCAGCTGGAGTTGTGAACATTAAAATCAGCAAGGAAAATTACCTCACTGTCAGGAAAGTTGGACTGGAGAAAGTCAAAGAGCTCCAAGTGATTAGTGGAGTTGGGAGAATGATAGAGACAACAGGTGAATTAGACAGAATGAGGTAGAGAGATTTTAAACCAGAGAAGATCGAAAAGAGGAGATTCCAAATTACCAAGTCTCTCACAGGGAACATCAGAACGGACATATGCACAAGTACCTTTGAGGCGAAAGGAATCATACAGGGAATAATTTGGGTAACTGAGATGAGCAGTATTTGAATCAACCAATAACTGAGATTCTGTCAGAAAAAGTACATGGGGTTTGGCAGACTGCAAGTGGAAATGGACATCGTTGAGATTAGAATTGAGATCCCCCACACGTATATTTGTGAAGTGAACTAGGAAGTGTTTGGGTGGTGTAGATCTTTTCGCAGATAAGTTTACTCTATTAGTTTGACAATTTATGGTGTATTGTCACCATGTGGGGGGGGGGTACATGCTGTATGAAGTAATGAAATTTTTGGATATGGCGTACACATGGTAAGAATATACCCAGATCCTTGACATAACGTGGCCTTGGCAATGGCCCCACCGCATACACACTACTCAGACTCCTTCCAGTCACTACTTGGCAGAGTAGAGGTAGCAAGATTATACACTAGCTTATCCAGAAGCCTCCAAAAGAGATACCAATAGGTTCGGTTCGGTGTACTAACTAGTGGCCAGCCTGCGAACACTGTTTTAGAGCTGTACCCTTGAAATGTGAGGAAGATTGGATCTCACCATGACGGAAGAGATGGGGAAGGCTTGATCGGAACTTAGCTCTGGAGACTAAACATAGGTTGCTCCACTTGAAGCCTCCAATAAGCAAAGTGCTGGAATTGCACTGGTTGATGAGAGTCATCTACCATCTAGTATTGACTGGTAACACAGAGGGGCAGCATTCCTCCATGTGGTGTGACACCACACCTCGACCCCTGCTTACGTTAGTTCACACTTGGGTGGTCACCCACAGTGTGCTTGTGCGTGGAGGTTATACCCAGGATTACTAACAGTCCCGGGGTACTAACATCGTGAAGGTGCAAGCAGAGGATTTGGCTGTCACAAACTGTCCGGACTTCACCAAGATTGGGTCCACTTGACTTGAGTGCCACCCGAATATCAGTTCCATCAGCATTTTAGACTACCAGGTAGCAAGTACAGCTTGTCTGGCATTTCTGAGGGAATGTCTGTGACAACCTCAAAGACCAACTAATATCAACAAGTATCTTGTCTTCATATATATATATATAAAAAAAAAAACATGTTAAATTTCCATACTTTATATTTTCCATAAACTTTTCTGCATCAACAGAGAGGAGAGTGTCTACAATTTCCTCGATTTAATCTTCACCTTCTGCAGTGATATCTTCAGCTCTTTTCTCTAGAAATTCTCTGAAGTATTTTCTGTATACTGCTAAAATATCCTTCAGCTTATGCTTATTGCTTTTTAATACCATTTTTTTATTGCTTTTCTACCTGTTCTCCCTACCATCTCTGCACATTTGAAATGAATGTCGAAAAGTGTTCCAACTTTTTATAATATTGTTTCCTTCATGTCTTTCTAATAATCTTACCGAGATATTTCCGTAACCTTGTTCACACATAACTTAATTCTCTTACACTTCTCTTTATATTTCAATATGAATTTATTACTTTATTTGCCAAAAATTTCACATAATATTTTCCTTTTCTCTAGCTACCTCTATGACTTCTTGGATCAAGCATGGGTTAACAAATTCCATTCGAGTTCTCTTAAATTTTGCCATTCTTCATCTAAAGTGACATCAACATCAAGAATGCCATTTAACTTTTCAACAAGAAGGGCTCTAATTTAATGACAGTTTATAAATCTGAAAGCATTATTATTTTATTTTTTTCCAATTTTAATACCCTGACCACTTTTTTTGTAATTTTGGTAGTAACTGTCATTTTCAATTTACTCAATAGAGGATGGTTACTTCCGATCTAAAATCCTTTATGTCCCTATACCCCTTTTTTTTTTTTTTATGCTCCTTTGACAAACTTATGGCTATCTTTATACTAAGATACTGTGTTTATAATTAAGAGTAGTAAATTCCACAAATTTTAGTAGCTTTTTATCATTATTGTTAAGTGTGCCATAAATTGAAACACTTGTCATGATGAACCGAAGACAACAAATGAAGAACAAGATAAACACTGACAAGGAGAAAATTGAGTATTCTGACTTATGCAAAGCCATTAGAAGGAGACTCAGAGAGGACATAAGAAGATTTAACACAAGAAAAGTAGAACAAGCATTAAGGGAAAACAAAGGACTTAAATTAGCAGCCATGAGCAGTAATAAGGAAAGACAAATAATACTGAAACTGAAGAATAGCGATGGTGTATTTATAAATAGCAGAGAACGCTTAATTCAAATAGCAGAAGACTACTATAGAGAATTATACAAGGAGTGAGGGAATGATGCCAGCAGTGGGGAAGATGGATCACAAATTAGTAACACATATGACATACCCAATATCCTTCCTGATGAGGCAGAACATGCGTTGAAGAAAATGAAGAATCAGAAAGCCCCGGGGAAAGATGAAGTTATTGTAAAGTTGTTAAATTTGGGAGGAAGAGACATGGCATAAAAACTGGCTGGACTCTTCACAAAATGCATTAGAAAAGGTGTGATAAGGAGTAGAATAATGCAATCATAGTTTTGCTGCATAAGAAATGAGATAAATCAGAAATTGGAAATTATAGACCAATTAGCTTGTTATCCCACATTACAAGTTGTTCACAAGGGTCATTACTAACAGATTAGAAAGAATACTTGATGAGACTCAACCGAAAGATCAAAGATGTTAAAATTCATTTGCCACCTCTCAGCCCATCTGCTCAACTTTTCTAGATCCTGTTCCAGCAGTGTACTGTCATTAGTGTCATTGACAACCCTGCCAACCTTCGTATCGTCGGCAAACTTGGACATTAAGCCTTTTATACCATCATCAATATCATTTATAAATACAGAAAACAACAATGGACCCAACACTAAACCCTGAGGGACTCCACTAATAACATTAGTCCACGAAGAGCAGTGTCCATTGATTACCACTTTCTGTCTTCTCCCACTCAACCATCACTTTATCCATAGCAGCAATTTGCCTCCAATGCCACACTGCTCCAATTTGTGCAGCAGTCTTCCATGTGCAAAAGTATCAAAGGCTTTTCTAAGATCCAAATATATGATATCAGAGTTATTCTTTGCATCCAGTCCCTTTGTGACTACATCATAGTATCCAATTAGATTAGTCAGACAAGACTTCCCCTTAACAAACACATGCTATGTCCGAGCTATAACTGAAGTCTTGTCCAGACACTGCTCTTCAGGAACTAATGTTATTAGTGGAGTCGCCTGAGGGACTCCACCAATGTTAGCCCATCTGCTTAACTTAGATTAGCTTAACTTAAGTTAGCCCATCTGGTTAAATTAGAAAAGTTAAGCAGATGGGCTGAGAGGTGGCAAATGAAGTTTAACATTGACAAATGTAGAGTACTACATATGGGAAGCAGTAATCCCAGAGTAACGTATCCACTCTGTGGTACCACACTGACAGTGGTAGAGAATGAAAAGGACCGGGAGATAATTGTGCAGGCAGATATGAAGTTTTCGGAGCAGTGCAGACGGTCTGCAAGAGTAGCTCATGGTGTCTTGTCAATGATATACAGGCATTTTTCTAACAGGGATAAGGAGGTGATTATCCCCTTGTATAAGGTAATGATCAGGCCACACCTTCAGTACTGTATACAGGTCTGGAGGCCTCATTTTAAGAAGAATGTAGAGCTGTTGGAACAAGTACAGAGAAGGACAACAAGATTAGTGAATGGAACAAAGGGTTGCTCTTAAGAAGAAAGGCTTAAGTTTTGCAAATTACAGTGTCTGGAAACTAGGCACCTGCAAGGTGATCTGATTGAGGTGTATAAAGCCTTTAATGGTTTGAGCATGCTCAATGCAGATGGAATTCTTCCTCTTGCTCAGAATAATCGCCTGAGAGGGCATAATTTCAAATTGAGGAATAACAGTTGTAGGATAAATGTGCGGAAGTTTGCCTTTAGCCAGCGGATGGTTGATTGCTGGAACAAACTTCCATCTGTCGTTGTAGAAGTTGATAGCTTAAATAGATTCAAGGCAGAACTTGACAAACATTTGGAGCAAGTGGATGGGTGAAATAAGGGATTTTTTTTTTTTTTGGATGATGCTATATAAGCTTGCTTTCTTACATCATGTGCCTTTGCTAATGCTAGATGATCCTGCAATGCTTCTTTAACCAGTGCCTCCATTAATTTTTCTGGATCAGAAGCTAAACTAACAGGTCTGTAATTACCTGTCTCCCTTTGATCCTCCTTTGTGGATTGGGGTCACATTTGCACATCTCCAGTCCATGGGTACTTCCCCTGAGTCCAGGGAAGCTCTCATAATTATGGCTAAGGGTTTGCTTACTTCCTTTGCCACTTCCTTTAATATAACTGGATAGATTCCATCCACCCGAGGTGCCTTTCTTTTGTTTATCTTCAACAATTTCTCCTCCACTTTACTCTCAGTTATTGAATACACCTCTGGCATTCCCCTCCCCGAATAACTCCTCATGTGTGAATGTCGATGCAAAATATTCATTTAGTTTGTTAGCTACCTGAGCAGGATCATCAATAGTTGAATCATCGATATCAAGTGGACCAATCTGATTCATCCCCTTCCTTCTAGAGTTTACATAAGCAAAGAACGCTTTGCTGTTTTTCTTTGCATCCTTTACCAAAGATTTCTCGTAATCTGCCTTCACCTCCCTAACTTCCTTTGTAACTTGGTTACAGACCAGCTTATATCTATCATAGGCTTCTGTGTCACATGTTAATTTATATATATTCTATGCATTTTTCTTCTGTCACATGTCTAATTAGTTCATCCATTTAGGCCTAAATCTTGAACAATATTTCTTTGTTCGTATGAAAAGCCTATTAGCTTCCAAGATTAATTCTTTGAATGTTTCCCATTTTGAATTTGTTTTGGTAACATCATCAGTTGGTTCCACCGTATAGAATTTAAATACTGTCTCAGACCACCGTAGTCACGAAAGCAAAAACCTGCAAAAACTTTACGAAAGCAAAAACCCTTCCCTTTACCCTTGATGGTAGTTACCTCTGAGTAAATCCCACTTCAGCACACTGTGATCACTGCCACCTAGTGGTTCCTTTATCTGCAGATTCTTGATACATGAAGAATCACTACTGATAATCAGATCAAGAGTATCTCCACTTCCTTGAGTGTGGTACCATACAGTTGTCCTGCCTAACGTTCCTGACTGATTTAAGTGCATAATCTCTCTACATACACATTGAATATAACAGAAACATTTAAACTTTTGGTCTGTTAATAACTCTGTAAAATTTTTAAATGTGAGTAGACATGTAGGGGGTTGACTAGATCCCAAAACATCAGAAGCTTACAGTGTTGGCATTTATATTTTTTGCCATTAAATTTTTGCTCCCCAAGCCAATAATTACATGAATGCTATATACTGAAATGTCGTATTCATAACAAGGAATTAATTTTTTTTTTTTTTAAAATAAAAAGTCTAGTAATGTAACTCAAAAATGCTTTTGACTTTTAACAGCTAAATTTGGCTACTTCTGAGATTTCTGTGTTAATTTTTTTTTTTTTAATCTGTGAAATACTCAAATAAAATATGATACTGTTTTCAAAAACAATCTGCTATGTTAGTGATCCATTAGAGCTAACTTATTAGGTTTCATAAAGTTATTATGTGCATGGAGGCCTGAAAAACAACTAAAAATCAGAAAAATTATAAGACTGCCATTTGTAACTGTTTTTCATTGAACTTTTATTTTCTCTGGTTCAGTAATTATATTAAGAGCACAGTGTAATGTCAAAATATTACCTTCATAGCAACAATAATTTAAAAAAAAATTTCCAAACAAAATAGTTTAATAAAAGCTGGTGTGCATAATAAATGGTCATTATGCACACCAAGAGGAATTCTTACACGCAGTACATGTATATAGGCTATGATTATATCATGGCTACCAATAAAGATTTATTTATTGTTTTTTTAAAAATTGGATCTACTGCATATTGAAGAATAATATTATAATGATATGTTTCCTAAAAATAAACTGCTACACTAGATGCGGGGGCAATTAGTAACGTGACTGTGCCATATTCTGTTGTCTTAGATTGCAAAAATCAAAAACTTATAGCATGGTAAAATTTGTGGATATTTCTTAAGTGTGTTTTCCCAATCGATAATTATATAAAATACTCTATTCTAATTATCATATTTATAGCTCAAATAGTTATATTTTCTTTAAAAAAAAAACAAAAAAACCTTCTTACTTAATTGGTCAATTTTTTATATGTATTAAAATTAGGAGCTTACAGAACATAGCTGCTAATACAGATATTTATTTGACTTTTTTTTTTTACTTAGTCAAATATACATTAGGGGGAGATACTGTAACAATATTGCTTTCAAATACTTGTTAAAAATAAAGACACTGAAATGTCATATTTTCTAGCATTGGGCACCCATAGAGTTCTATGGCCATGGTTGCAAAAGACTAGCAATTCAATAAGCAGCAACCATTAGGCATAACAGCAACTGGTGTGTTGAGAGAGTTAATAACTCAAACTGCTACAAATAATAAAAATATTAGCACAGGGACAGCAAAATTCAGCTGTTTTCCAACTAATTATTAATTAATGTTGAATTTTTAACAGAGAGGCAACAAAAATATTTTTCTTGTAAAGTATTGTGAGTTATTCAGACAGACAATCTGGTTGAAAAGAGGCAAAGAACAGTTTTTTGACAGGAGCCTACTCAGACTTCCAAGCAACTACTGATTGGTTAGCTAAGGCAATTGAAGTGAATAGTACTATTTCAGAGGAACACATCACAACATTGGGGAGAAGAGTATAAAAATATAGAGTGCCAAGTCATACTATGCTAAAGTGAAGAAAGGCTGTATTTAAATTCTGTAAATAAAAATTCTGAAGAAGTAATTCTTTTCTAAAAAAATCAACACGATTTTTTGATCCATTTCAATTATTACTTAAGCAACAGCTATTGTTTCTAATCTATTACAAGATATTAATTTTTTTTTTTATTTAACAATTATATTCACCTCTCTTTTGATCCCACTTCTCCGTAAACTAGAATTTATTTCCAGTTGTGGTTGGCTACACTGTCGACGAACAAGAACTGCTCTCTTCAAAGGAAGTAATCTATTTTTGTTCTCTTTTTGAGTAACTGGTTGTTCTTGAAACTTCCTGTAAAATTAAAAATATTATTACGTATAAAACAGAGTGCACAAAAGGAATGAATAACTACTCTAGATGGGACTGTTTTAGATTGGCTCAAAGACAACTCAGGCCATCATGAACCTGTATAATATGTCTATATATGAATAAGTTGACTGTCTTTTAAAGGGGTGAGGTTTTTTTTTTTTTTTTATTTTTTTTTGTGTTCTAAAGCACTGAAAGCTAGAATTTTCCAGTAGTACACCTTCACTTGAGTCAAAATAACTCAGTACCAGATGAAAACCTTAGCTGAAGTTCTTAAAGTCACTAATTCTCCATACCTTCCACTCAGCAAGAAAAGTCATTACCAAATTACCCATAGGAATCTAAGATCCTAGGCAACTGTGAAACCCCAAGTATTGGAGAAATTACTCTTTTTTATTATTATTATTATTATGTTTTTTTTTATCAATTTCTTCTTTAACCACATATAGCTTTGAAAGTTGGCCTCTAATGAGAATAGATAAGAAAAAAGACGTTTCAAATGTGATATCACAAAAAAATCTTAACCTTAACTGTATAGAAAGGGCTGTATATAAAAAAAAAAAAAAAAAAAACAGTTCTTACTAATGTAAAGAAGAACAAAAGCGTCTTGAAGCACTACACTAGTGGAGCCCCCAGGGTTCAGTGTTGGGCCCATTGTTGCTTTGTATATTTATGAATGATATTGATGTAGGTATATCAGGCTTAATGTCCAAGTTTACAGATGATACAAAGGTTGGCAGGGTTGTTAATGACAGTATACTACTGCAAGAGTATCTAGAAAAGTTGGGTAGATGGGCTGACAAGTGGCAACTGAAGTTTAAAATAGACAACTGCAAAGTACTGCATATGGGTAGCAATAACCCTAGAGAAATGTACCAACTGTGTGGTACTAAACTCAGGGTAGTGGAGAATGAAAAAGACGTTGGGGTAATTGTGCAGTTAGATATAAGTTTTCTGAACAGTGCAGACAGGCCCAGAGCAGGTCATGGGGTTTTGCCAATCATATAGAGCAGGGGTGGCCAACGAGTCGATTTACCAGTCAATCACGGATTTAATTTTGGTCGATCACGACGAATTTTAAATATAGTCATCACTCAAATTGTGCACCTTGTGCAATGAAATTTTTGAGATGGTAGATCGCGGCACATTTTGAAGGAAAAAAGTAGATGGCATCACAAATTAAGTTGGCCACTCCTGATATAGAGGAATTTTGCTAGCAGGGATAAGGAGGCGATTATCCCTTTGCATAAGGCAATGGTCAGGCCACACCTTGAGTATGGCATACAATTCTGTACTGCATACAGGTCTGAAGGCCTCATTTTAGGAGGGATGTACAGTTGCTAGAGCAAGTACAGAAAAGGGCACCAAAATTGGTGAGGGAAACAAAGGGGTGCTCTTACCAAGAAAGGCTTAAGTTCTGCAAATTAGTGTCTGGAGACTAGGCACCTGAGAGGTGATCTGATCGAGGTGTATAAGATCCTGAAAGGTCCCGAAATTGAGCAGGCTCAATGCTGATTGAATTCTTCCTCTTGCACAGATTATGTATCTGAGGGGACATAAACTCAAATTGAAGAAAGACAGTTGTAGAATGGATGTGTAGAAATTCGCATTTAGCCAGTGAATAGGTTGATTGCTGGAACAAACAGGCGCCTCCGTAGCCAGGTGGGAAGGAGCAGCAGTGCGTAGCACACACTTCTTCATTAGACCGGGGTTCGAACCCGTCACCACCAAATACGGAAGATGCAGAAAGGTCAAGGAAAGACCACCACATATCCCGGAGCAATATGGCCTTAGTTGCTAATGCTCCAAAAAACCAAAAAAACCAAATAAACAGCTGGAACAAACTTCCATCTGTTATTGTTGTGAAAGTTGATAGCTTAAATAAATTAAGGGAAGAACTGGACAAATGTTTGGAGCAAATGGATGAGTGAAATAGGAAAAGAGGGGTTTTTTTTGGCTGATGCTGTATAAGCTTGCTTTCTTGCATTATATGCTAATGTTCAAAAGAAATGATTTCAAACAAATCTAGAAAAGACTGAATTTCTCATCTTTAAAAAATCATTATATACACACAGGGTTCTTTGTGATGTGGGCCATACTTTTAGGATCAATTCAGGAGCCAAAAGAAATAAAAAAAAAATTTATATAAACCGAAGTCCAAAATCATTGTGTC
This sequence comes from Mastigoproctus giganteus, assembly GCF_048544385.1. Lineage (NCBI taxonomy): Eukaryota > Metazoa > Arthropoda > Arachnida > Uropygi > Thelyphonidae > Mastigoproctus > Mastigoproctus giganteus. The sequence continues at coordinate 92,762,728 of NC_143586.1, read as the reverse complement.
TGAGTTGCAGCGTGCTTTGTGTTCCAACCACATTACCTTTAAAGGGAGTGCTCAGAATGATTGAGATGATACAAAATTAAACCATGTTATGTTTGGATACACCTTAACACACCTCATCATGGACTGCCTGATGCATTCAAAAATTCCAGGTATGTTTCAATTTGATAGTCCTTGTTCTACACATTAGCAAAGCATTTCAACATTATCAATGAGTAACATGTAAATGATAAATCTCAGATGACTCCCACAGGCAAAAATTGATGATCCAGAGAGTAAGAAGGTCACGAAATAAGGATTCCAAGGCCTATCCATTTATTTAGATAAATGTGCATTCGAACAGTCTCTGGCTACTCAACTAAAATGAGACAGAGCACAGTCATGCATAAACTATGCCTAAAATACATATGATATTGGACAACAAGAAGAATCTCATCTAGTAAATTGCATAAATCTTTTCCTTAAAAAAATAAAGGATTCTCTGGTTGACCTTTCAGGCAAAACAAAAGGACACTTTAAACAACTGGAAATAATGCCTACCCATAGATTAATACTAAATTTCTGCTGGATGATGGCATGCAGACCAATTTTTATAGCATGATGGCAGACCCCCTCTGCCATCATGCTATAAAAATTGATCACACCATGTCTTATGAAGTTAGTGTTGTCAAAAAATAGGAAGGGTATAAAAAGAGAATTCAGAGTAAGCACCAAGTACAAAAAACTAACTTCTCATGGTAGGAAATCAGCTTCAGTACCCTTTGGATGTGGAACAGATAAAGCCAACATTTCCATAATTTTCTCTCCACAGTTGTGCATCTTATGCCTTCTGCTGATCCTTCAGATGTCACTTGGATTCAGCATCTACCCTTCCGATCTAACAGTTCTGGCGCTGATTGGTCTACCAGTATCTGAAACTCACTTGTTGGATGATTCTGCATCTCCAGTCTCATCTGTTCTCTGAAAGGCAGATAACGATTCAGAAACCTTTCCTTGTATAGACAGCTTGCTGTGGCTGCACAACACCCACTTTAAGTCCATATTTGAGATACATGGCTGCCATTTCTCAGTTTGAATAAGCCTCCATTCTCACTTCAAATGCACACTATCACTTAATAACAACTTAAACTTAAGGTTTTTTCCCTTCCTAAACTGCACTCAGAACTGATTTTATGGTAAGAACTTATGATTATGAACAGTAAAATAATTTCAAAATAAATTCAGACAAAGCATATCAGAATAGTAATAAACTTTTATACCTACCTACCTATCTATGTATTTTAACTTTGTTACTTATTTATTGCCAAATAAAAAGTTTACACAACAGTACAATAGAAACAAGGCAAAATCCTTTTATAAATAGAGGGCTCACAATACATCTAGATAAAATTTTCAAACACTGTGACCAAGTACAAGTGATTTATCATGCTTTTGTACTCAACGTCCAGAAAACACAAATCAGTGTCTACAGACACTAGTTTCTAGTCATTGATGATAATCTGTATTATGGCATTTAGGGGCCATAGTATTCATTTCAAAGAAAGATGACTCTGGGGGAATCCTCCAGGACACAAATTTGTAGGAAGCAAGACTGTTGTCTTTACCTGTAAGGATATTGTTAATCTCAAGTGAAGAAATCTTCCACAGCTCTCAAGGTTGGGCAAGTAAAAATTACAAAATAAATCAGTTATTGAAGACACATTATGAAATGAAACCACTTATGATGTACTCTGCACAAAGGATAGGTTGTAAAGATGAATCACTAACAAAAGATTACACAGTAGCAGCATAAGTCACAAAGAGCTAATGCAAACAAGGAAACACTTCCCAATTGTCTTATGCAAATACTTGAATAAGGTCAAGTTTGGAATTCCAGGAAGCTTTGTTACTGCATCATCATATCCAATTGGATTAGGCAGACAAGACTGTCCCTTATCTGTGACTGTACTATAATTGCATTCCTGTCTAGATGGTCCTGCATTACTTCTTTAACCAGCGACTCCATTAGTTTCTTTGGAAAAGACAAGCTAATAGGTCTGTAATTACTTGTGTCACCATTTGATCCCACCTTTAAATGAATTGGAGATACACTTGAACATCTCTAGTCAATAGGAACCTCCCCCAAATCTAAGGACGTTCTCATGATTATGGCTAAAGGTTTGCTTACCTCTTTTACTGCCTCCCTTAATATAATTATTAAACTCCTCCCACCCCAGGTGCATTTTTTAATTTAGCTTCAACAATTTCTCTTTCACTTTCCTCTCATTTATCACAAAATCATTTAGCTCCCTGTAAAAATTTGATAAACTTCTGTCATCCTCATACCTAAAAATTCTTTGTGTGAATGTAGATGCAAAATACCTATTCAGGTTTTCAACTACATGAGCAGAATCATCAATGGTTAAACTATTCATATTTAGTGGTTTAATGTTATTCATCCCTTCCTTCTAGTGTTTACATAAGAAACAAAATCTTTGCTGCTTTTCTTTACATTCTTTGCCATAGACTTCTTGTAATGTACCTTAGTTTGCCTAACCTCCATTGTTGCAGACTAGTTTATATCTACTGTAGGTATCAGTATCACCTGATAATCTATATGCATCCCATGCATTTTTCTTCTCTGCTACAAGTCTCATCAGTTCATCTGATATTCAGTTAGGTCTAAGCCATGAACTTTGGTACCTTTGTTTTCTATCTTTGGTATAAAAGCCTAGTAGTTTCTGTGATTACTTCTCTGAATGATTCCCATTTAGAATTTTCTACAACAGTATGTTCAACTATGAGTATGTTCATCACACCACTTCTGTTTGTGAAAAATACCCAAATTTTCTCAAACCCTTCATTTGTTGCTGTTGTAATCAGTCATGTGCACCAAATATCTTTAAATTTATGGAAAACTTGCAATTCTGACCTGATTTTTCAAAACTGTTGAAAAATCAGGTCAGAAATGAAAAATGAGAAATGAGTACGGAATGCCATTATTTTGACACCAATTTTCCCTTTAACTCAAGTCATTTTATTTATGTTTTGAATCAAAGATATTTTTCAGCAACAGTAAATGATTTATACAACTTTGTATGAATCATGCATATGTGGAAGAGAAAAATAAATGTTAAGAACAAGTGGGAAAAGAGTCTCAGTAAATTATTAACAGTGTAAACTGACAGTGGGCATAATTGCTGTAATATTCCTTCCTAACATATTCTATTTCTCACATGACATGTACCTGTCAATCAATCACCTTGACTAAAACATGTGGCTTGCTCCTGTCACTTCAAGTTTTTGTTTCTTTTTCAGGTTAAGTTTTAAAGCGCAGCCATATGTTCATGAATACATGTTGGTATGTACAGTAATTTGAAATGCTGTGTCATGCACTTCAGGCAGTGGCAGCAGATTACCATAAGAATATGATACTGCCATTTGGTGGTAGCTAAATCCTCCCCAAGAACATTTTGTTTTACATTATATAATTGTACTGTCATGTATTAATACTTGTAAAAGCTATCAATGTGAAACAGCACATAAACCAAAATTTCTGGGTATGTCACTTAAGTATATTAAAATGATGCCCATGGTGGTAGTAGTAGTGGCATGTGATGCAAGAAAGCAAGTGTATGAAATGCTGTGTATGAAGGTTTTTCCTTCCACAAACCTGCTCTGTCAATCCTACAACACAGTCTTTGAATTTATCAATCATGTTAGAGTGAAACCGTGTAGTAGAAGTACTGTGTCATAAGGGAGTTTCCTGTAATATTAAACAATAATAAGTGTTGTATTACATTGCATGTAGTACAACACTATATTAAACAATAAGTATTTTGGAAAATTTTTTCCAAAATACTTAACAATAATACATGAAAGAAAGTATTAGTTTTGGTTGCAGATTTAAGTCCATAACGTTAAAAATAGAGTTCAATAATCAATAGAATTCTATAGAAGCATTTCCACTAAGAGTTTACAGTACTCAAAATTCACAGTTTATGGTAATGAGTTAGAGCTGCAGCAGTAAGAGTTTCCTCCTGATGAAAACTTCATAAGTATAATCTTGGATATGTTGAAAATTAGTCGAATTTTCTAGAGGTCAAGTAATGTTCTCAATAGTAACTTGACCTATGCAGAAAAAGAGTTGGAATTGTAGATCCATATAGACAGGATATGAAGCAGAACATGAAAATAATCTTGTGGGCTGCTACGAAAACACAAATTAGAGGAGGGGGGGGGGGGGATGAATTGAATTTAGAGTCTTGAATTCAAAGACTGGTAATCAGACAATTGGTAAATAAACTCGGAGAAAACCACTTAGTTTTTATTATTTGAGAATTGGAGGTATGTTTAGTAATTAAGCCTTTTGAACAGTTGGCCATCTGTTTTGCCTAGTATTTAAGAGAATTTGATAACATCGCTTCTTTTCCAGTTTTGGATCACTTTCTGAAAATAATGCACTGCCAATGTTAACAGGAGAGACTGCTTCTACAGGGATGGGATACACTTAAATAGAAAGGGTGCAAGAATGTTTGCTGATGCTATCGAGGCAGTGTTAGGTGGGTCGGAAAACTGCTAGATTGGGGAGATACAAGGACTAATAGATTAACAGTAGCAACCGGCAGAGGTGAAAGTGATTCTTGCACTGCTTCTATTGGAATGAGCCACAGCCTGGAAAATAAGATGCAGGATAGTTCAGAGACTGCTGGGAATCATTGGGGTACAAATAAACACATAGGTTGTGTTAGGGTAGCTAAGAAAAAGAACAGGTGCATGTATACTTGCGTGTACAGCAATGCTAGGAGTTTAGTAAATAAATTTGATGAATTTGAGGTATTGCTCAAAACATCAAAGGCAGATATTGTGGGGATTTCAGAGATGTGGTGTCACATAGATATAAGGATTGCAGAACTGGAATTTGGGGAGTACAATGTCTACAGAAAGGATAGACAGGGTAGGAAGGGAGGAGGGGTTATGCTATTAGTTAAGAAATGCATAAAATCCAAGGAAGTGAAGCCAGTCGACATTACTGGACAGTGCAATGTCGAGTCAGTTTGGTGTGACATAAGCATTGGAAGATCAAAATTGAGAGTAGGAGTGTGCTATAGGCCTAATGACTCTGATGAGTATAATAAGAAACTGTACGGGGAAATAGAGTGGGCCAGTAAATCAGAGAGTCTTTTAATGGGGGATTTTAATTTCCCAGATATTGACTGGAATTTGGGGGCTGGTCACTCACACACTAGCAAGGCTTTTGTGGATTTATTGGATGATTGTTATCTATATCAGCATGTTCGGGAGGCAACTAGAGAGAGTAATACTCTTGATTTGATTATCAGTAGTGATTCTTCATGCATTAAAAATCTGCAGGTAAATGAACCACTAGATGGCAGTGATCACAGTGTGCTGAAGTGGGATTTACTCAAAGAGGTAACTACCATTAGTGGTAAAGGGAAGGGTTATTGTTTTCGTAAAGGCGACTACGATGGACTGAGACAGTATTTAAATTCTATACAGTGGGACCAACTGATGATGTTACCAACAGCAAATTCAAAATGGGAAGCATTCAAAGAACTTATCTTGGAAGCTACTAGGCTTTACATACCAACTAAGAAATATTGTTCAAGGTTTAGGCCTAAGTGGATGTCAGATGAACTAATGAGACATATGGCAGAGAAGAAAAATGCATGGGATACTTACAAATTAACACGTGACACAGAAGCCTATGATAGATACAAGTTGATCTGTAACCAAGTTACAAAGGAGGTTAGGCAGGCGAAGGCAGATTACAAGAAATCTTTGGCAAGGGATGCAAAGAGTTCTTTACTTATGTAAACTCTAGAAGGAAGGGGATGAATCAGATTGGTCCACTTGATATCGATGGGTCAACTGTTGATGATCCTGCTCAGGTAGCTAACAAACTAAATGAATATTTTGCATCGACATTCACATATGAGGAGTTATTCAGCGAGGGGAATGCCAGAGGTGTATTCAACTCTGGCAGTAAGCTAGAGAATCTTGTAATAACTGAGAGTAAAGTGGAGGAGAAATTGTTGAAGATAAATACAAGAAAGGCACCTGGGGTAGATGGGATCTATCCAGTTATATTAAAGGAAGCAGCAAAGAAAGTAAGCAAATCCTTAGCCATAATTATGAGAGCTTCCTTGGACTCAGGGGAAGTACCCATGGACTGGAGATGTGCAAATGTAACCCCAATTCACAAAGGAGGATCAAAGCGCGACACAAATAATTATAGACCTGTTAGTTTAACTTCTGTTCCTGGAAAATTAATGGAGGCACTGGTTAAAGAAGCACTGCAGGATCATCTAGACAAGACTTCAGTCATAGCTCAGACACAGCATGGTTTCATTAAGGGGAAGTCTTGCCTGACCAATTTGATTGGATACTATGATGCAGTCACAAAAGAACTTAATGCAGGGAATAACTTTGATATTATATACTTGGATCTTAGAAAGGCTTTTGATACTGTTGCACATGGAAGACTGCTTGCACAAATTGGAGCAGTGTGACATTGGAGGCAAATTGCTGCTGTGGATAAAGGGGTGGTTGAGGGGGAGAAGACAGAGAGTGGTAATCAATGGACACTGCTCATCGTGGACTAATGTTATTAGTGGAGTTCCTCAGGGTTCAGTATTGGGTCCATTATTGTTTTCTGTATTTATAAATAATATTGATGATGGTATATCAAGCTTAATGTCCAAGTTTGCCGACGATACGAAGGTTGGCAGGGTTGTCAAGGACACTACTGACACTATGCTACTGCAACAGGATCTGGAAAGGTTGAGCAGATCGGCTTCGAGGTGGCAAATGAAGTTTAACATTGACAAATGTAAAGTACTACATATGGGAAACAGCAACTCCAGAGCAACATATCAACTCTGTGGTACTACACTGACAGTGGTAGAGAGTGAAAGGGACTTGGGGGGTGGTTATACAGGCAGATATGAAGTTTTCTGAGCAGTGCAGACGGGCTGCAAGAGTAGCTCATGGTGTATTGTCAATGATATATAGGAATTTTTCTAGCAGGGATAAGGAGGTGATTATTCCATTGTATAAGGCAATGGTCAGACCACACCTAGAGTACTGTATACAGGTCTGGAGGCCTCATTTCAAGAAGGATGTAGAGATGCTGGAAGGAGTACAGAGAAAAGCAACAAGATTAGTGAATGGAACAAAGGGGTGCTCTTACGAAGAAAGGCTTAAGTTTTGCAAATTACAGTGTCTGGAGGCGCCTCCGTAGCCAGGTGGGAAGGAGCAGCAGTGCGTAGCACACGCTTCTTGATTAGACCGGGGTTCGAGCCCGTCACCACCAAATATGGAGAATGCGGAAAGGTCATGGAATGACCACCGTATATCCCGGAGCAATATGGCCTTAGTTGCTAATGCTCCTAAAAAAAAAACCAAATAACCAAATAACAAATACAGTGTCTGGAGACTAGGCACCGGCGAGGTGATCTGATAGAGGTGTATAAAGCCTTGAATGGTTTGAGCATGCTCAATGCTGATGGTTTTTTTTTTTTTTTTTGATTTGGTAGTTGTTGGCGCATCGGCTTCTGTGGCCATATTGCACCTCCCAAGGTTTTTGCAGTACTTTGATCCAAGCCCGAGGCGGGAATCGAACCCGCGACCTTTGGGTTGCCGGGCAGGTACTTTACCCACTCGGCTAGCCCGGTCGGCAATGCTGATGGGATTCTTCCTCTTGCTCAGAATAATCACCTGAGAGGGCATAAATTCAAATTGAGAAAAGACAGATGTAGGATAGATGTGAGGAAATTTGCCTTTAGCTAGCGGGTGGTTGGTTGGTGAAATAAACTTCCATCCCTTGTCGTGGAAGTTGATAGCCTAAATAAGTTTAAGGCTCAGCTGGACAGGGATTTCGAACGAACAGAGGGGTGAAGTGGAAGTGGTTATTTTTTATTTATTTATTTATTTATTATTTTTTTTATTTTATTTATTTTTTTTTTTTGGCTGATGCTGCATAAGCTTGCTTTCTTGCATCAAATGCCTCTACTAATGCTAATTGATGAATTTGTGCCACACCGGCATTTGTAAGAACATAATTTTTAAACGGGAACTTGGGAACCATGTAGTCACGTGCAGCCATAAAGCGCTTCCTCACTGAGCAAAAAAAGAACAAAATTTTCTCCTCTTGTTTCAGACTTGCCAGAATGTTAGCAATAGAAATGTCTATGACTAAGTCAGAATCATCCTGATTTACTCTAATATGGTAATCAATTTCCAAAATAAAAGTAGAACATTTACAAACTGCTGGTAAAATAAATTTGCTCATAACATTCTTCAAATATCTAGGAATGATGACCTCAGTACATGGATGTAAGGTATGTTGCATTGAAGAGCTGTGTTTGGATTCTCAAATGTTGCCATAACATTGAAAAGGAACAAGCAAATTGCTTTATTGAAGTCAGAAGAGAGAAATGTGAACAGACTTTCTGCACAAATGAGGATATGACTAGAATTAACAGTCTGCTTGAGCAGTATAGGATTACTTTTACCAGAAGTTTGCAATTCAGAGGTTCCTTTTTTTTTTGAGTTCATCAATTTGTCTTCTTTCAAAACTTTCATAGAAAGGTAAGCAGCTCCCTTTTCAGCACACAAATTAATAAGATGACAGGAACAACCTATTACCACTAAGTTCAATCTCTTCTTTTAATACCCTTGCTATTCCAGTTTTTAGGCCTACCATAATAGGTGCATTATCAATGCTAATTTCAAAACAGTTTTTTTTTTAAAAATTCCATATGCTTTCAGGTTGTTGTTGAGAAGATTCCCAGTGTTCCACCTGTAGAATCACCTTCCAATGCTAGCACTGAGAGCAAGCTGCTTTTGATTTTATTTTATTTATTTTTTTTTTTTTTTCAATACAAAGATCACCACAGTGAGATGCAGCTTTAATAACTTTTATTACTGCCATCTGTAGAAATTTAAAATTGCCCATTTTTCAGCACTATCACTACTTTCTCCATCCATGCAATTTCCCTGACAATGATGGTTTTTGTTCTCCCAGAAAAATGTGTATTTTTTTGCTATTGGGAAATATTTCTGAACAATGTGCCTGCATGATGTAATATTCCTCTGAGGTGTGCTGGCACAGCTCAGATGGATATTATGTTCTATGAGAAAAAAAAAAATGAAAATAAACATTTGGCACTTATGTCATCACTGTCACCAATGATGAAATGCAACATATCTTTCTATACACTGCATGCAGTTGCTATGCTTATTTGTTTGCAAATATCTAATTAGATAGCATTTCCCACTGCTTAAAATTGAAAACACATCTATATGGTACATGATAGTATGAATCAGAGCTGTAATACTCAATATGTTCTACGTTGATAATAATATTAGTAAATTAATAAGAGGAGTTTACCTCAATATAGTACGTAGAACACTTCTACGTTCCCTCCAGAAATTAAAACGGAAAAAACGAAAAAAATCGACAACTTACCGGTACATTAAAGTAAAATATAAATAATTAAATAATCAATTTAACACAATTCAAAATCAATCTAAAACAATTAAAATTCAAATTAACGCAATTAAAAGAATCTAACGAAAATATTCAAAACGATTTTCCTTCCTGAAGCTGACAATGCTTTTCGACCGACTGTCGTGATCACAGGAATGAAAATTACCAAATCAGGCTAAACCTGCAACTTAAATAGTGATTATATGTCTTCGCGCATGCGCGTAAAGGTCCACGCATCGGAGATCAAATATGGCCGCCGAACATTAACAGAATTCTTGTGTAATTTAATTTCAACGGTTTCTGCAATTAATAGTCGCGTATAATTACGTTGAACGTTAAGTATTTTGGCCTCGTTAAATACCAAAGTATGTTTTTCGTTAATGGCATGAAAGGCTAATTCTGACGCTGCTGAACGAGAAGCACGATCTGAGGCTTCGTGTTGATTTACACGAATATTAAGAGAAAACCGCGTCGAACCTTGGTAAGACGAGTCGCAATCACCGCAAGAAATGTTGTATACCAGATCATTAATTTGAGTTGCGAATGCGGAAAGAACAGAGCGATTGTTCAGTATAGTGTGTAACTTCCGTATAGGCCTAGCTATAATTTTAAATTCGGTATCTTTAAAGAATCTGTTAAGCTGTTTGTGCCACTGTTCAACATATGGGACAGAAATAAAGTATTTTTTGATATTACTATTGTTGATTGGTGTAGTATTTTGTATCCTATCCTTAGCTTGTACCCTAATTCGATTTATTGTATTAATGGGATAATCCCTGTTTAAGAATCTGCTAGTTAATATTTGTATTTCTGAGTCCAAAGCAGAATCCGTCGTTGAATATTTATAGGCATTTAGAAATTGATTAAAGATAATTGATCTTTTGTAGGTGAACGGGTGATAGCTATTATAATGTAGAAGCATACCGGTGTTTGTGGGTTTTCGATAGATGCTAAATTGTATTTTGTTCGAGTCCCGGGTAAGCGTGAAATTTAGAAAGTTTAATGACTTTGTATCCGTATCTTCCCTTTCCAATGTAAATTTGTGTCTAGAATGAATATTATTAAACGAATGTAAAATGTCTTGGATAGTACTACTATCGGTAATAACTAGAACATCGTCTAAATACCTCCCATAGTATGTGATACGGGGACGAAAAGGTGTCAAATGTATCTACTCAATCGTTGAGAGATAGATCTCTGACATTAAGCCACTCAGGCTCAAACCCATTGGTAATCCAAAAATTTGTTTGTACACCTTGTCTCGAAAGGTGATGTAGTTAGCCTCAACTAACAGTTTAATTAAGTGAAAAATTTCCTTAATAGGCAGCTTCTTTTAATTAATCGGTGTCGAGTTTTTATTTAACATATCCCAAATAATATCTAATGTGTATTCAACGTTTACATTCGTATATAATGAGGTAACATCTAGTGAGAATAAATTGTCATTGTCGCCGAGTCTACAGTCTTTAAGATTATTAAATAATGTATCGTAATTCTTAATCCCAAATTGTATAACCTGTCTAAAAGGTTTTATAATGTTATATACATGTGTGGCTAAGGCTGAAAATGCCGAGTTCCTGTAGGAAACAATAGGTTGAATATGAAATCCAGTCTTGTGTAATTTTACCTGACCGAAAAGTGCAGGAATATTGTATGTTCTGGACTTCAATTCCTTCAACTGAACCATAGTAATGTAGTCGTTTTTACGATATGTGGTTAACGTTTTATTGTATTGATTTACCAAATTGGTAAACAGTGCCGGGTCTACTTCACGATAAGTGGAGTAGACCCGGCACTATAAATATTCAACGACGGATTCTGCTTTGGACTCAGAAATACAAATATTAACTAGCAGATTCTTAAACAGGGATTATCCCATTAACACAGTAAATCGAATTAGGGTACAAGCTAAGGATAGGATACAAAATACTACACCAATCAACAATAGTAATATCAAAAAATACTTTATTTCTGTCCCATATGTTGAACAGTGGCACAAACAGCTTAACAGATTCTTTAAAGATACCGAATTTAAAATTATAGCTAGGCCTATACGGAAGTTACACACTATACTGAACAATCGCTCGGTTCTTTCCGCGTTCGCAACTCAAATTAATGATCTGGTATACATTTCTTGCGGTGATTGCGACTCGTCTTACCAAAGTTCGACGCGGTTTTCTCTTAATATTCGTGTAAATCAACATGAAGCCTCAGTTCGTGCTTCTCGTTCAGCAGCGTCAGAATTAGCCTTTCATGCCATTAACGAAAAACATACTTTTTTATTTAACGAGGCCAAAATACTTAACGTTTAACGTAATTATACGCGACTATTAATTGCAGAAACTGTTGAAATTAAATTACACGAGAATTCTGTTAATGTTCGGCGGCCATATTTGATCTCCGATGCGTGGACCTTTACGCGCATGCGCGAAGACATATAATCACTATTTAAGTTGCAGGTTTAGCCTGATTTGGTAATTTTCATTCCTGTGATCACGACAGTCGGTCGAAAAGCATTGTCAGCTTCAGGAAGGAAAATCGTTTTGAATATTTTCATTAGATTCTTTTAATTTCTTAAATTGATTATTTAATTATTTATATTTTACTTTAATGTACCGGTAAGTTGTCGATTTTTTTGTTTTTTCCGTTTTAATTTCTGGAGGGTATCATACGGAAGTGTTCTACGTACTATATTGAGGTAAACTCCTCTTATTAATTTACTAATATGGTACATGACAAATGCATTACCTTTTTCAGATTTTACAATATGTGGAAAATCTTGGATATGTGTCTTCTGAAGTTAATTTTAAATCACATTTCTTCAGCATGTTACTGAAAGATTGTTAATTAGCTTCATGCTACACAAGGACTATGAAATGATTATACATAATAGACAACACTATTATTGCACATTTCAGTTTTGCAGAATAGGCTACCATTGGCCCGAAGGCCAAATTTTTGAAGAAAATTAGTAGAAACTTGCAAAATTTAAAAAAAAATCAAATTTTAATGTAGTTTTATAATTTTTTTGTGAAAAGAAAATGACAGATAAAAACTGAGTTTCTGCAGAAAAAAAAATAAAAGAGAAACTCTGTCACCAACTATATTATGACAATCAGATGAAGAGTTGGCAGCTATACACAAATGTGTTTTCTACTTGGGCCAATGTACATGGAAGAATATTCAGAATCAAGAATGGTATAGTGAAGATACTGAATTTGCACTTCAGTTATGGCAACTAGCAGCTCTTTCATTTTTATGAGCAGTTAATTTATTTTCAAAACAATGAAGAACTGCTGCTACCTATGACAGAGTAAGTCGAAGACACCTGCATAGAGGGAAAGAGGAAGCAACCACTATTTTTGTTAAAAATATGGAATTCATTCACACTCATTGAAAAGATGTACTTCGCTTAATTAAGGCAACATGTTGGCAACATTTTTTCTTCTACCCCTATGCCAAATGCTATACATCTGAGAATAGTGAGAACAATAGAGCATCGAAAATCCGAATATCAATAATTCAAAAAGGCAATAACCTGAATGAGCCAGCATTTATTTTTTTTTATGGTAGTGCCATAAAATAATTACAGTAAGCGCCGGTTATTGTGATCATGTTTGCAAATTGAAATTTGACTCCATTAAACAGCAATTCTAATAAGTGAAAATTGGAAGAATATTATCCACAGGCTATAAAAATGAATAGCACAAATTTGCACTTTATTACCTTACCAATTAACAAAATTAAAATGATACATGAAAATCAGAAGAATATTATCCAGAGGTTAGCAAAATAAAAATTAATTTATGCTTATGTACATAGCTTAATTAATATACATACAGTACTAACTAAACATAACACTTTGTAATCTGTTTCTCAACACTTTGTAATCTGATATTTCTGTTCACTGACTTTTTTTTTTTTTTGGGTTGTAAAATCTAAAACAGTAAAAAAAGATAAGCATCAATCAATAACAAGAACACAGTATGCAAAAATTGCAACTAACATGATATGCACAATTGAGATAGGGAGTAAAAAGTTTACAGAGTTTAGATATAGGAATAAAGAGAAGATTCTGAACATTTATTTACAGAGTTTTATTTGACCATACTGTAATTATGATGTCTTCTTCACCTTTTAAAAGGAAGCAGAACTTTTTAACAATTGAATTCAAGAGTGAGATTTTAAACACACTTTCAAAGGGAGAAATTGGGTCTTCGTTAGCAAAAATTAGCAAAATTTTACGAGGCTGGAAAGTCAACCATAACACACATTAAAAACAACAAGTAAAAAATTCTCAAGTTTGCATCGAAACTTGATTCAGATGATGGTACAAAAAAAGAAAAACTATGAGAATAGTTAATGACTTTTGAAGATGCTGTTTATTTGTGGTTCACACAGAGATGAAGTCTAAGAGAACTGATATCTGGACCTTTGTTGTCTGAAAAGGTGCTGGATGTTAACAAAAAATTAGGTGCTCCCTCAGATTTTAAAGCCAGTACAGGCTGGCTAAAAAACTTTAAATTACGGCACAGCATTAGAGAACTTCACACTGATGGAGAAATTTTATCTTGTGATTTTGTTGCAGTAGAATCGTTCAAAAAAAAAAAAAAAAAAGTTTCTTGATCTTATGGAAAGTGAAGGATATTCCAAAGGTGACGCATACAACACCGACAAGGCTGGAATAAATTGAAAGTCACTGCCTCGAAAATCTCTTGTATCTCGCTTTGAAACAGCGGTTTCCAGGTTTAAAGTGAGTAAAGAGTGAGTTACAGCTATGGTTTGCACTAATGCCAATGGGACTCATGCTTTGCCATTGATGTTGATAGGAAAAACAAAGAAACTCCGTTGTTTTAAAAATGTCTCCTGCTTCCCTGTGAGTTATAAAATTCAAAAAAATGCATGGATGATCTCAGAAGTATTTACCAATTGGCTTACCAATGATTTTATTCCAAATGTCAAAACGTATCATGAACAAGAAGGCAAAATGAGCAAGGTCTTGCTTATCCTAGACAATATGTCATCATATCCTTCAGCGGAAACATTAAACAAAATAGATGACTGATTCAAGGTCAATATTCTTCCATTAAACATTACCACACCCCTCCAACCAGGGAGGACCAGGGAGTCATCGGAAAGTTGAAGAAGATCTACAAAAAACCAGTCTTGCATCATTTACTTTTAGCAGAAAGCAACAAAGAAAGTATCGTAGCTTTTTCCAAAAAGCTCAGTTGAGTCTCAAGGACAGTTGCTACATATTAGCTGACACGTAGGAATCATTTTAAAAAATGCTTGGAAAAAACTGTAGTTATTGCAGAAGAAACCATGGGACATGAGGGACAAATACTGAACAAGATGATCAACTTGTTTCAGTCAATCCCTGGGTTAGCCCAGGTGTCAAAGTGTATTGCATAGTGGTTGGATTGTTTATCATAGTGACTTCTCTTGAGTGCTCTGATAGCTATTTGTTTCGTTTGACATTTCTCCACTAGGCAATTCCTTTGAAGAGCTCCACCTCTTAGTGGTCTGAGCTGGGCAGCTGGGGTGATTGGTCCTCCAGCTGGCAGAGAAAGCTATTTTTGGCTGGTTGTTCTAAATTCCATGACAGATTTTGGTCTCGCATTGATTTTGTCAAGCCTTGAAATTGTGTTTGATTCAATTGATTGTTATTAACATTAAATCTTTTCTTTATGGCTTCAAGAAGGAAGAAGACGGTGGAGTCTCCGGTCCAGGTGCAAGAGATGAGGCACCTGGACCGGAAGATGAGGGAGAAGCTGCTGAACAAGCTTCAGGAAGCGACCAAAGATTTGGTTGGTCCAGTGTCCCCAACACTACCAGATTTGGTGACCAAAGAAAGACTGAACAAGGACTCATTCTGTTCAGAACAGAATCAAGATTAGATTCTGTTCTAGATGAACGATTTACTATAGTAAAGATCTATGCAGAAGTTGTTTGCCCTTGAGAGGAAGAAAGACCAAAGTCAAAGACCGTCATACTGAAGGCAAAGTCAGCAAGATTTTCCTCTAGTGATCAGGCTAAGACTGAACTGGTTAACAATATAGGTCCAAAACTTCCTAATGTCAAGATTGTAGCAGTTTGACCCATTAGGGATCAGTGAGTAGCGGTGGAAGCTGCTTTCTTCTTCTTTTCTGAAAGATAACAGAATGTAGAGATGTCCAGGAGATGGGTCTGGAAGTTTAGAGGACTGTCGGGAGACTCCCCAGACTTGTGGTATTCGATGTAGATTCTGATGTGAACAAGTATCATCTGAAGGATGAACTTTGACAAAGAAACCTGTGTGACATCGGAATAATGAAAAACCAAGTGTATTCTGATATAAGTGTTGATTAAAAATAATTCCTGAGGATTTAATTATGTGATTGAGACATCTGCTGCCATAAGACAAAATGTCTAGTGGAGCGATCTAAAGTGTATATTGATTGGAGCTCACACCGAGTGCGTGACCTCCTGGCACTGACACAGTGTTAAGACATAAGTGCATGGCCTATGGCCATGTAGCTAAATATCAGGCTGATGCCTTTTGTGGCCATTGTGCTGGGTGCAGCCACTCTTTTAAGGAGAGTCCTAAATGATCAGACTCCAAATTGTTGGCAGAGAAAATCCCCTTCAGCTCACACTGCAATACATAAGATCTGCCCAGAGTACTCCAGAGCATCTGATATTCTGAAAAGAACGGATTACTGAGTTTAGGGTGAAGCAGTGTGGTGGTTGGGGAGGACCTCTGCCATATTGATGCAAAGATAAAGTTGTTGAGGGCGGCACTCACCAATGACAATGGACTGCATCTGGTATCATAACTATTGTTAGTTAGTTAGTTATTTGGAGCATTAGCAACTAAGGCCATATTGCTACGGGATATGCGGTGGTCCTTCCCTGACCTTTCCGCATCCTCCGTATTTGTTGGTGACGGGCTCGAATCCCGGTCTAATCAAGAAGCGTGTGCTACGCACTGCTGCTCCTTCCCACCTGGCTACGGAGGCGCCTATCATAACTATGTAATGTCGTCAAGTGCCAGTTGAGGCGTGTTTGTGTGTGGGCTATTGGTATAGTAAGTGTCAAGATTTATGTGATGTTATACTTGGGTGAAGTGTAACGTTAGAATGACAAGATATGTGATGATAACAGCCATCTTAAGAAGGTTCCTCCCTACGATGCAGGTTGGAGCATTATTGTTTTTGTTTGGATTACTGAAAATTGTCAAGATTTAGTTATATATTTATTTTATCTGATAAGACATCAGATGAATAGTTTATGCTAGATAGGGCGACCTGTGGTGGAGACGGTAACTAGTGGTGGGAAGATATGCCGTCTTCACATTGTGCTGGAGTGTCCCAACTATACTGACCTTCGAGTAAGGCTAGAGGGAGAGTAGATTTGTCAACTTTGTTAAGATCACCATTGGGTAAAGAAATTATGCTAGATAGGGTGACCTACCTCCTCGTGGTGGGGACGGAGATGCTGTCCCTGTTGTGAGGCCAAAAGATCGTGCTATCAAAGTTTTTGCTATTTGGAGATTGTTTTGAACTGCTGTTATTACTAACAATGCTAGAAGATGTATAACATTTACTAACCAAATAACAAGTTCAGTGCAAGACAGATGCTGAGAACTAGATGCACATGGGCAGGAGCCCAGGTGGCATCTAGGATAAAGTCTCCTTCAAATGACAATCCCTGGGTTTGAAGATTGTAATGAATATGATGCAAGGGCATGGATGGAAAATGATACTGATGCTACAGTGTTTCCTGTTTTAAATGAAAATGAAATTGTGAATGTAAAATAAATTGGAGCTCCTGAAAATGATATAGACAAAGATGATGATGAAGAAAATTACGTCGACACTGGAATGGCTTGGTATGAGCAACAAACTGAATGCTGTCTGACTCAAATATTCCTGCTGCCGACAGTGAGGATCTGGCAGCAAAGAAACAAAGTTTGAAAATGGTGCAGCAAAAAATAAGTAATTATTTTCATTAAAGGCCTATATATATATGTTTTATTGTGGCTGTAAGTTCCTTTTGTTTGTTACCTATTAACAAAACTCAAATTGCATGCGGGCCGAATGCACGATCTGAAAGCAGCTGAAGGGCCGGAATTTTTTTTAAACAAAATGAGAGTGAATATAAGCACCATATTTACAACAAATACATAATTGAAATGTATTCGCGGGCCGTGTAAAATTGCTTCTGGGGCTGGATGCGGCCGGCGGGCCGTCAGTTTGAGACCACTGCTGTACAGTATTAATAAGGGGGATAAATTTGAAATAAGATAAGACAACGAAAATGAAAAGCAACCCAATGACTCTTTGTAATGTCAGCATGGTAACTGCTTTATGTTACATGAGTCAGTGAGACACTCTCATCTGCCTGAACAAACAAATGCATGCACACTAGTATGTGTAGCTATACAATACTACAGTAGAACTGTAGTATTGTATAACTACGTGCGTGGCTTGAAATGCCATATTTATGAATGCTTAACATTTATTAATGTTCATATATATTCGATTTTGTTGATATTTGATGCTTGAAAAAAAGAATTTGTACACCCAGGAACTCTTAAAGTGAGTACTGCCTGTAATGATTGATTTTGGTGATAATGTTAAAAGGGATTATAAATACATAATACAACTTGGTGTTTTTATTTCTAAATTTACTAAACTTTTTTTAGCCTGCAGAGCAGTATTTTTGATAAGTTCAAAAATCCAAACAATTTGGAAGTCCAAACTTCCCCTGGTCCCAATTAGTTTGGATTATCGATGCTCTACTGTATACACAAATTCATCAGAGCATTGAAGAATGAAGAAAATTTATGCTGCTTGAAAATTGGGCAGTACATTGACACCTAGGAAAAAACTTATAAGAATATCACTTTCAAGATGAAGCAAGTTTGCCAAGAACTATGGGAGAAGACATTGCTTAGATTATCTTCAAAGAATTGCACATGACTTTCAACTTCAGGTGTAAGTCAATAAAAGAAAGGAATCAAATAATTATTGACAGGTAATAATATAAAATTGTATTAAAAATAAAGGTAACAAAAGAAGAAAGAAATAATGAAAGAAATAAAACATAACGAACAATAAAACACAAACTATCATAAAAAAACATCAATAAAGAGATAAAATTAACTTTACTTCTCAGTCCAGACAAAATTAAAATTTAAAATGCAATTAAAATTTGTGAATCTAATTTTTATACGAGTCCATTTTGCCCTCTTTCCCAGAATTATCTATAGCACATTCAACCTGTTTCAAATTTCTGTATAAAACTGATCACAGATGTATTAAAATGTGATAAAGCTTATGCACAAATCACACATATTGCTGTACTGCAACTTTAGTGTTGTGCAGATGCAGTGTGAAGCAGAATCAGTGCTTTATTAAATTGCCACCACAAATGGCTGCTTTTCTCTTTATGAATTTGCAGATAAAGGAACCACTGGGTGACAGTGATCACAATGTACTGATATGGGAATTACTTAAAGATGTAACTACCATCATGGCTAACGGGAAGGGCTTTTACTTTCGTTTTTATCATTGTTTTGTTCGGATTTTTTTTTTTTTTTTGGCTGGTGCAGCATAAGCCATAGGCTTTCTTGCACCATGCAGCCGTTACTAATACTAATACTTAGTAAAGGTGACTACAGGAGTCTCAGACAGTTTTTAAATTCTGTACAGAAGAATCAACTGATGATGTTACCAATGTTGAATTCTAAATGGGAAGCCTTCAGGGACTTACTCTTGGAGGCTACTAGGCTTTTCATTCCAAAAGAAATACTGTTCAAGGTTCTTGCCTAAATGGATGTCAGATGAATTAATGAAGCTCGTGGCAAAGAAGAAAAATGTATGGGATGCACATAAATTATCAGGAGACAGAGAAGCCTATGACAGATATAAGCTTGTCTGTAATCAAGTCACAAAGGAGGTTAGGCAGGCAAAGGCAGATTCCAAGAAATCTTTGGCAAAGGATGCAAAGAAATACAGCAAAAAGTTCTTTACTTATGTAAACTCTAGAAGGAAAGGGATGAATCATATTGGACCACTTAACATAGATGGGTTGACTATTGATGATCATGCTCAGGAAGCTGATAAACTGAATGAGTATTTTGCATCTACATTCACACGAGGGGAGTGCCAGAAATTTATCAAACTAACAGGGAGCTGTTAGAGTTTGATAAATTTATAATAAAAAGGGGAGGAGAAATTGTGTAAATTAAACATAAGTAAGGCACCTGGGGTGAACGGGATCTATCCAGTTATATTAAAGGAGGCAGCAAAGGAAGTAAGCAAACCCTTACCCATAATTATGAGAGCTTCCTTGGACTCAGGAGAGGTCCCCATGGACTGGAGGTGTGCAAAAGTATCGCCTATTCATAGAGGTGCAAAAGGTGACACAAGTAACTATAGACCTGTTAGTTTAAATTGTTCTGAGGAAAATAATGGAGTTGCTGGTTAAAGAAGCATTGCAGGGTCATCTAGACAAGACTGCAGTAATAGTTATGACACAGCATGGATTTGTTAAAGGGAGGTCTTTTCTAACTAAATTGATTGGATACTATTATATGGTCACAAAGGAACTGAATGACAAAAATAATTTTGATATCATATACTTGGATTTCAGGAAAGCTGTTGATACTGTTGCACATGGAAGACTGCTGTACAAGTTGGAGAGGTATGGCATTAACGGTAAGTTGCTACAATGGATAAAGGGATGGTTGAGTGGGAGATGACAGAGAGTGGTAATCAATGGACAGTAAAGACAGTATGCTACTCCAACTGGATCTAGATAAGTTGGGCAAATGGGTTGAGAATTGGCAACTGACGTTTAACATTGACAAATGGAAAGTACTGCATATGGGTAGCAATAACAGAAGAGGAACATACCAACTATGTGGTACTACACTTAGGGAAGTGGAAAGTGAAAAAGACCTAGGGGTAACTGTGCAGTCAAATATGAAGTTTGCTGAACAGTGCAGACAGGCTGCCTAGGGAGGTCATGGAGTCTTGTCAAAGATATATAGGAATTTTGCTAGCAGGGACAGGGAGGTGATTATCCCTCCTCCCTGTTGTACAAAGCAATGATCAGGCTACACCTAGAGTACTGTGTACAGGTCTAGAGGGCTCATTTTAGGAAGGATGAGAATTGCTAGAACAAGTACAAAAAGAGCAATAAGATTAGTGAGGGGAACAAAGGGGTGCTCTTACCAAGAAAAGCTTAAGTTCTGCAAACTGCAGTGCCTGGAGAGTAGGCACCTGTGAATTGATCTGATCAAGGGGTGTATAAGGCCTTGAATGGGTTGAGCAAACTGAATGCTGATGGGATTCTTCCTCCTGCTCAGATTAAGAAACCTGAGGGGGCATAGATTCAAATTGAGGAAAGACAGTTTTTAGAAAATATGTGCAGAAATTTGCCTTTATTGAGCAGGTGGTTGATTGGTGGAACAGACTTCCATCTTTTTTTGTGGAAGTTGATAGCCTAAATAAATTTAAGGCTGAGGTAGATAGGCAATTTGGAACGAATGGAGGGGGTAAAAATTTTTTTTTTTTTTCTTTTTGTTCATGCTGCATAAGCTTGCTTACTTGCATCATATGCCTCTACTAATGCTAATGCTAACACTGAATTTTCAGTGCTGCAATTTTCAGTGTTTCTACCACCCTTACAATTAAAAATATGTAAAACTCTTACAGGAAAATAGGATGTGGTATCCAAAAATGTAGGAAAACACAAGAGAAAAATATAGGAACTAAAGATATAATGCATACAGACCAAATGAACAGGTTACCCAACCGACAGATACTTTCTGTTAATCTAAACTATTATACTGTACCAGTTAAGATATAAATTTGAAAATTATAGAAGATATACGGGATTACAGACAGGAAATACATATACAAAAGGATAGTAGAAGCATTCACTGAATTAAGCAGATTTAATTATGGATAACTCCAGAAGTTATTTTATAGCCACCATGTATATAATTCACAGTATGCAATAACCTTCATATCAATAACAGATGTTAAATAATCATGAAACAGCTGTTACATAAAAAATACCTGACAGTACTCTGTATTGTTTCAATCCATGTTTGGCTGACTCCTGCTTCAGCTGAGTAAAGAAGAAGGCCATCACCAGCAAAACGTAGCTTAAAAAAAAATTTTTTAAATGGTTATTGTTGAAAAATTAATAACATGTTCAAATTTTATGTTATATTAATATGTTCATAAAAAGACCAAGGTAGTTAGTAAATGTAATATATGGTTAAAGGAAACAGAAATCAGAACACTATAAAATACAGGTAGTTCTCAACTTTAAGAGCTGATTCGTTCCTAGCGTGCACTCATAAAGTGGGACTTTATTTCCCATAGATGCAATGTTAAAAACAGGAGTTACGTTCTCAACCATGAAATTTTACCATACTAATGTATGGTAAAATTTCATGGTTTCATAAAGGTCAGCAAAACAATAGTTTATTCTTAAACAATGATTTATTTATTGAAATAAATTAAAACAGTCTTTAAAATCAACCAAATTATAATAATAAAGAAATTATTTATGTCATACAAATGTTAAAGAATGTTTACTCATCATCATCGACTGATGATGAAGAATAAAGAGATCATATTTGCTTATCATCTCATATTTTGTTTCCAATGTTATTCCTCTTCACTGTTTCTTTTTATTAATGTCACTCACCATAGCATTACTTGGTTTTGGCATACTGTACAGCAGTGGTCTCAAACTCAAATTGCATGCAGGCCGAATGCACGATCTGAAAGCAGCTGACGGGCCGGAATTTTTTTTTAAACAAAATGAGAGTGAATATAAGCACCATATTTACAACAAATACATAATTGAAATGTATTCGCGGGCCGTGTAAAATTGCTTCTGGGGCTGGATGCGGCCGGCGGGCCGTCAGTTTGAGACCACTGCTGTACAGTATTAATAAGGGGGATAAATTTGAAATAAGATAAGACAACGAAAATGAAAAGCAACCCAATGACTCTTTGTAATGTCAGCGTGGTAACTGCTTTATGTTACATGAGTCAGTGAGACACTCTCATCTGCCTGAACAAACAAATGCATGCACACTAGTATGTGTAGCTATACAATACTACAGTAGAACTGTAGTATTGTATAACTACGTGCGTGGCTTGAAATGCCATATTTATGAATGCTTAACATTTATTAATGTTCATATATATTCGATTTTGTTGATATTTGATGCTTGAAAAAAAGAATTTGTACACCCAGGAACTCTTAAAGTGAGTACTGCCTGTAATGATTGATTTTGGTGATAATGTTAAAAGGGATTATAAGAATAAGTGATTAATGAATCGATATTAAAAGAGATATATTGTTTGTGAACAAATTCTAGAGTTGAAATTACTGGAGTTTTTTTTATTTTAAAAATTAAATTTGAAAGTTTTTGATTAAAATTTATTGTATTCCTACAATAATGAAGAGAAGACGAATTGCTCCATATGTCCAACTGACAACCTTCCAGAGATAATGAATAATCAGATTATGAGAGGGCAGAATGTTGCTCTGTGATATTGTTGAACAAATTGGATGAGACATATCTACAGTTTACCAATGTCAGACAAAATGGAAAAGGAAGGTACATATTTGAAGAACCAGATACAGGATCTTCCAGAAGTACTGATGGAAGGCAGAAGTGACCTATCCAACAAATGTCTTTGGCAAACAGGTGAGTCACTTCTGCCCGGATGGGGCTGCAATGTCGAGTCCCATTGAACTCTTTGCTGCTTACTACTACTCATCACCATTAATGACTTCAGTGGTGCTGCACATGTATCAGTTGGAGACTAGAATGGCATTCAGTAACATCTAGTAATGAGAACCATTTTTGGTGTTTTGCAAGTGGTGGATAATGGGATCAAAAGATGCCTAGGAGAGAGAGAAAAAGCATAGGCTGTATAAGGAAGAAACACAAATCACAAACTCTATGGTAATGGTTTTGAGAACCATCAGGTATGACATAGAAGCAACTCTCATGTTTGTGGAGGGCAGTACGGCAGTCCATTAGGAATTTTTTGAATCAATATGCATGGGATGCATATAAGCTAGTTTGTAATGAAGTCGTCACAAAGAAGGTTAAGCAAGCAATTGTAGATTGTGAGAAATCCTTGGCAAAGGATGCAAAGAAAAACAGCAAAGACTTCTTTACTTATATAATCTCTAGAAGGAAGGGGATAAATCAGATTGGTCCATTTGATATCGATGGTTTGACTGTTGATGATCCTACTCAGACAGCTGACAAGCTAAATGAGTATTTTGAATATACATTCACACATGACGAATTGTGTAGGGAAGTGGAGGACAGAAGCTTATTAAACTCTAACAGGGAGCTAAATGATATTGTAATAATTGAGAGCAAAGTGGAGGAGAAATTAAAGTTGAAGTTAAACATAAGAAACAGGGCAGTACTTACAAGCTTCGTAGGCAAAACATATACTTATTTTGGGGACCATGAACTTTTTTATCAATAAAGTATGACAATAAAAATTTTGTATTGCCAAAATAATTTATTTATATAACATAATTAAATACAAGTATTATATAATATACAAGAGTTTAACAGAATAATAGTTTTAACAATAAAAATGTTCATGGGCCTCAAAATATTAACACATTATCAAAGAAGAACTAAGAACATCAGCATTAATATTAGCAGAGCATACAATGCAAAAATTTAACTTATACAGCATCAGCCTAAAAAAAAAAAAAAATCCTTCACATTTCACCCATACAATTCACTCCATATGATTGTCTAGTTCTGCCTTGAACTTATTTAAGCTGTCAACTTTCACAACAACAACAGATGATGGAAGTGTGTTCGAACAATCAACCACTCACTGGGTAAAGGCAATTTTTCCACACATCTATTCTACAACTGTCACTTCTCAATTTGAATTTATGCCCTCTCAGGTGTGTAATCTGAGCAAAAATAAGAATCTCATCAGCACTGAGCTTGCTCAGACCATTCAAGGCCTTATACACTTCAATCAGATTACCTCACAGGTGGCTAGTCTCCAGACACTGCAATTTTCTGAACTTAAGCCTTTCTTGGTAAGAGAAACCCTTTGTTCACCAATCTCATTGCCCTCCTCTGTACTCGTTCCAGCGGAGATGGGAGAAATCCCAGGTGCCGTTTGACACGAACATACCTTGTACTCGTTCCAGCAGCTCTACATCTTTCCTAAAATGAGGCCTCCAGACCTGTATGCACTACTCAAGCTTTGGCCTGACCATTACCTTATACAAGGTAATGTATAAGCAAAAATCATTGACAAGATCCAATGAGCTACTCTTTCAGTCTGTCTGCACTACTCAGAAAACTTTGTATCTGACTGCACAATTACCCCCAGGTCTTTTTCATTCTCCACTTCCCTGAGTGCAGTACTGCACAGTTGGTATGTTACTGTGGGGTTATTGCTACACATATGCAGTACTTTGCATTTATCAATGTTAATCTTCAGTTGCCACCTCTCAGCCCATCTGCTCAACATTTCCAGATATTGTTGCAGTAGCACACTGCCATTACTGTCATTAACAACAATACCAACCTTAGTACCATCTGCAAACTTCGATATTAAGCCTGATATACCTTCATCAATATCATTGATAAATACAGAAACCAACAATGGGCCCAACAGCGAACCCTGGGGGACTCAACTAATAACATTAATCCACGAAGAGCAATGTTCATTGATTACTACTCTCTGTTTCGTTCCACTCAACCATCCTTTTATTCATAGCAGCAAATTGTCCTTAATGCCATACTGCTCCAATTTGTAGATTAATCCTCTATGTGCAACAGTATCAAAAGCTTTCCTAATATCCAAGTATATGATATGGAAATTAATTTTCTCATCCAGTTCCTTTGTCACCACAACCTAGTATCCAATCAAATTGGTCAGACAAGACTTCCCCTTAACAAACCCATGCTGTCTGAACTATAACTGAAGTCTTGTCTAGATGATCCTTCAGTGTTTCTCTAAACAGTGCCTACATTACTTTCCCCAGAACAGAAGTTAAACTAACAGGTCTGTAATTATTCATGTCACTCTTTGATCCCACTATATAAATTGGGGATACATTTGCACATCTCCAGTCTGCGGGGGCTTCCCCTGAATCCAAGGATGCTCTCATAATTATGGTTAAGGGTTTGCTGCCTCCTTTAATATAACTGAATAGATTCCAACTACCCCAGGTGTCTTACTTATGTTTAACTTCAACAATTTCTCCATTTTGCTCTCAGTTATTACAAAATCCTTTAACTCTCTGTTACAGTTTGATAAAATTCTGGAATTCTCCTCCCTTAATAACTTCTCATGTGTGAAGGTAGATGCAAACTACTCATTCAGTTTATCAGCTACCTGAGCAGGATCAACAATTGATCCATCTATATCAAGTGTACCAATCTGATTCATCTCCTTCCCTCTAGAGTTTATATAAGTAAAGAAGTCTTTGCTGTTCCTCTTTGCATCTTTTGGCAAAGATTTGTTGTAATCTGCCTTTGCTTGCCTGACCTCCTTTGTAACTTGATTACAGATTAGCTTATATCTACCACAGGCTTCTATGTCTCCTGATAACTTATATGCATCCCATGCGCTTTTCTTCTCTGCCACGAGTCATTAGTTCATCTGACATCCATTTAGGCTTGAAACCTTGAACAGTATTTCTTAGTTGGTATGCAAAGCCTAGTAGTTTAGAAGATTAATTCCCTTAATGTTTCCCAATTAGAATTTGCTGTTGGTAACATCATCAGTTGGCACAGGCATTGTGAGAAATATTTTCAGAATTGTTCAGAACATTTGAAAATATCGATCTTAAGTTCATCAGTTTTGTGTGAAAGGTAATTTGTTATTCCATGTCCGCAATTTGTGTACATTTCTATATTATTATTTTTTAAAAATACATCAAATTGACTAAAATATTCCAAACAACTTAAAAAATTTTCCTTTACATTCGGAATATATATATTATCATTGCTACCTTTAAATGCTGTGCCAAGGTGCCTAATAATTGAATCGTAGCAATAATTCTTTTTAAAACATTGTGCCAATAATTTTCTTGGGACTCTAGTTTATTAAATCTGTATCAATACGTCATCTTGTTTGACAATATTTTTTGTATATCCACATAAATTGAATATGATCCTTTGAGCACTCGTGTTCAGTCTAAGCTCTACATACATTTTTCCAGTCATTGAATCCAGTTATAAATTTATTTAATAAGGTTGAAAATAATTTGCAAATGAAATAATAGACTGACTTAATAGTGTCAGAAAAAATTAACCGTCTGTGCTATTCTTTGGTTCCACTCATTTTCTCACAGTAAAAATTAGATTCTTGAATATTTCTATAATGTACTCAGTAACTTTGTGTATATTTTACTTTCAATTTTTGAATCCTACCAAAATTTTGAGGTTTATTTATTAAGTAGTATTCTACAAACTTACTACTGCATATATATTTACATATATATTTACTGGCTATTCTGCAATATCTTTGGGGTACATTTGAGGCATCGTACCTTTACATTTACACGATCTTCTTGCCTCTTTGCTTGTTCTGCATTTTATTCAGGTTGGTCATGTTTAGCTAATAGATTTGTATTCCAGCATATGCTATCTTCTTGTCCTCCAGAAATTTGGTCTGCTTGTTCCGATTTCTGAATTTTTGCTTGCATCAACTGCTGAAATTTTTTGAGTTGTTTTGGGTTTCTTTTTGTCAGTTGTTGTTTGCAGATCCAGAGGGCAGTAAAAAAAAAATTCAATGGCATTTATTTGGGTTATTTGTTGTTCATTTCTCTTCTTTTGTTTTGCTGCTCCTGATTTGAACCTTCTTTCTTGACCTTGGGTGGTCGAGGAGGAACTGATTAGCATTAAAATAAAGTTCTTTATTTTTCATTATATTTTTATAAAGGGTGTTCTATTATATTATTATAATGAATAAAGATATTAAAATGGCAAACCATTTTCAGGAAAATAAGTTATAATTAATTAATATTACATATAGCAGCATATTCCATGCAGTTAATTTTAAAGCTGGTAAAGGAACAATTATAAAGAAGGAAATTGCATATTTCATTTCATATAAAAATTTGCTGCTCTTATGATTAATGCACTTTGAAATATTAATATATCATTGTTTTAATTACTACTTCATTTACTTTGTTGTTTATTGGAAATTTAAAATTTTTAATGTAAAAAAGATTATAGTAATATAGCGTAAGAATAATATAACTGATAATGATATTGATTCAATTAAATCACTTGAATCAATTCATATTTTAAGAGCGAAAAACCAAAAAGCTTTGAATAAAGAAAATAAATGCCGCAGCTGCAATAGATAACGAAACATTACATAGGAATGATGTTTAAATTTGCTGTTATAACAGAACCAAAATTTCTTAAATTATAACGCTATTTTCAAAGGCACAAATACCATATTTCCCCATGTATAAGATGCACCTTAATTTTGGGTGCCCGAAATTTGAAAAAAAATGTATTACATAAAGTTATTAAACTCAAGTTTTATTCATCATAAATTTCATACAACTCATCACTGTCAAAACTTCCATCCATTAGCTTGTCCTCATCTGTGTCTGATGACGAATCACTGTCTTCATATGTTGCCTCATCCTCAGTTCCATCTATGGCATTTGAAATGCCACACTTCTTAAATGACTTGACAACGATCTCAATCTTGATATTATCCCAGGATCTTTTCACCCAGGTACAAACTTCTGCTATAGTTGGTTTCTTCACTCTTCCTGCTGGTGTCAAATTGTCCCCAGAAGACTTCATCCATTGGTTCCATTCGTCTCTCATGGCAGCTCTGAAGGGTTGGAGCTGGGATGTCAAGGTATGACGGCAAGTTTTGTTTTTTCCTCTGCAGCAATCTTCTTTGTATTTTTTGTTATGTGTGCCCTGAACTGATCAAGCACCAATAGGGGAGGTTTGAGCAAGAGCCCACCTGGTCTCCTGCTCCAAACTTTCTCAAACCAGATCTTCATCCTATCCTGATCCATCCAACCCTTGTCATGGACAATCACTTCTCGAGGAATGTCTTCTTTTGGCATTGTTTTGCGTTTGAAAATCAGCATAGGAGGCAGCTTGGTTCCGTCGGCACAACAAGCTAGAACAACTGTATAATGTCTCTTTTCATGTCCACTTGTCTTCACAGTTACAGTTTTTACCCCCCTTCTTATCAACAGTTCTGTTACTTGGGACATCAAATTGAAGTGGGACTTTGTCCATATTTGCAATCTGTCCCAACTCAAACTGATGTGTCTATCGACACTGAATGACAAAACGATGAAATTCAAGGACCTTCTGCTCATAGCTTTCAGGCATCTTTTTGGCAAGTCTGGTGCGTGTACACAGGCTTAGTCCATTCCGTTTCATGAACCTGAAGCACCAATTGTGTCCTCTTTTGAAATCAGTAACTTCTTTTTCATCAGCAATTCTTCTTGCCTCATGTTGAACCATCTTTGTGGACACAGGAATTCCAATTGCCCTTTGCTCCTCAATCCCTATCTTCAATTCCCTCTCTAAATCAGGCCATTTTGCTGACTTGCCTCTAATGGCCTTCTTCTGCCGTGGCGTTTCCAGTAGGGTTTCATCTTTCCGTAGCCAGTCTCCGATTGTTTTTTCAGTTGGAGGAGGACCAAACTTACGTTCAGCAGCACGATTTCCATTCACTTTTGCAAACTGGATCACTTTTAACTTGAATTCAGCACTGTAAGAAAATCTTTACTGAGCCATTTCTGGGCAGAACGTGGCAAAACGTAACCTAATATACCGGTAGCAAGTGCGAAACAATGAGCGCAAGGACAACAAGCGCAAAAAAGCAGGAAATGCAAGTAAAAAAAATCTACAACCACTGTATAAAACGCACCCAGTTTTTAGACCACTAATTTTTCGAAAAAAAGGTGCGTCTTATACATGGGGAAATACGGTACATACCTATATATTTACTTCGATGTGTGCACCCTTACATATCACATTTTAACTTTACATATCAACTGCTAAATTAAAGTAAATTTTATAATTTTAGGGTCTCGGCTTATATAGATTCTCAAATCCATGGTTGGTCCAATTAAAATAGTTTTCATAGAACGAGCTGATTTCGAGAGACCCAAGAGTACGCATTGTTCTACAAACATTCTATTGAAATGCAATTGAGCAGCACCCTGGAAAGTAAGGCAATGGGAATTTCCAGGACTGCTGAGAATCATAGTGGAACAAGTAAATACATGGGCTGTGTTAGAGTAACTTAGAGTAGAAACAGATACATGTATACTTGCATGTATGCACGTACACCAATGCTAGGAGTATGGTTAACAAATTTGAAGAGCTTGAAGTGCTAGTCAAGACATCAAATGCAAATATTGTTGGGATATCAGATGTGGTGTCATACAGACATAAGCAGTGCAGAATTGGAATTTGGGAAGTACAATGTGTACAGAAAGAATAGAGGACAGGAAGGGAGGAGGGGTTATGATGTTTGTTAGCAAACACAAAATCTCACGACGTGCATCTAATTGATGTTGGTGGACAATGCAATGTTGAGTCTGTTTGCTGTGACATAAGCACTGGGAAAGGAAAAGGAAAAATGAGAGCAGGTGTGTGTTATAGGCCTAATGAATTTGATAAGTATAATGAGCAATTGTGCAAAGAAATAGAGTGGGCCAGTAAATAAATCAGAGTGTCTTATAATGGGGAATTTTAATTTCCCACAGAGATTGACTGGAATTTGTGGGTTGGTCACACACACACACACAACACACACACACACACACACACACACACACACACACACACACACACACACACACACACACACACACACACACACTAGCAAGGCTTTTGTGGATTTATTGGATGATTTTCTACATCAGCATGTTCGGGAGGCAACTAGAGGAAATAATACTTTTGATCTGATTATCAGTAGTGATTCTTCATGCATTAAGAATCTGCAGATAAAGGAACCGCCAGGTGGCAGTGATCACAGCATGCTGAAGTGGGATTTACTCAAAGAGGTAACTACCATCAGTGGTAAAGGGAAGGGTTTTTGCTTTCTTAAAGGTGACTACGGTGGTCTGAGACAGTATTTAAATTCTATAGAGTGGGACCAACTGATGATGTTACCAACAGCAAATTCAAAATGGGAAGCATTCAAAGAATTAATCTTGGAAGCTACTAGGCTTTTCATACCAACTAAGAAATATTGTTCAAGATTTAGGCCTAAATGGATGTCAGATGAACTAATTAGACATGTGGTAAAGAAGAAAAATGCACGGGATACATACAAATTAACAGGTAACACAGGTGACATAGATATCATAGATATAAACTGGTCTGTAACCAAGTCACAAAGGAGGTTAGGCAGGTGAAGGCAGATTACGAGAAATGTTTGGCAAAGGATGCAAAGAAAACCAGCAAAGAGTTCTTTACTTATGTAAACTCTAGAAGGAAGAGGATGAATCAGATTGGTCCACTTGATATCGATGGTTCAAATGTTGATGATCCTGCTCAGGTAGCTAAAAAATTAAATGAATATTTTACATCTACATTCACACATGAGTTATTCAGGGAGGGGAATGCCAGAGGTGTATTAAACTCTGGCAGTAAGCTTGATAATCTTGTAAATAACTGATAGTAAAGTGGAGGAGAAATTGTTAAGGATAAACATAAGAAAGGTACCTGGAGTGTATGGAATCTATCTAATTATATTAAAGGAAACAGCAAAGGAAGTAAGCAAACCCTTAGCCATAATTAAGAGAGCTTCCTTGGACTAAGGGGAGGTACCCATGGACTGGAAATGTGCAAATGTGACTGCAATCCATAAAGGAGGATCAAAGAGAGACACAGGTAATTACAGACCTGTTAGTTTAAATTCTGTTTCAGGATAATTAATGGGATAACAAGACTTCAGTTATAGCTTGGATACAGCATGGGTTTGTTAAGGGGAAGTCTTGTCTGACCAATTTGATTGGATACTATGATGTAGTCACAAAGGAACTGGATGCAAAGAATAATTTTGATATCATATACTTGAATCTTAGAAAGGCTTTTGATACAGTTGCACATGGAAGACTGCTGCACAAATTGGAGCAGTGTGGCATTGGAGGCAAATTGCTGCTATGGATAAAGGGGTGGTTGAGGGGGAGAAGACAGAGAGTGGTAATCAATGGACATTGCTCTTCATGGACTAATGTTATTAGTGGAGTCCACAAGGATTCAGTGTTGGGTCTATTTTTGTTTTCTGTATTCATCAATGATATTGATGATGGTATATCAGGCTTAATGTCCAAGTTTGCAGACAATACGAAGGTCGGCAGGGTTGTTAATAACACTAATGGCAGTACACTGTTGCAAAAGGATCTAGAAAAGTTGAGCAGATAGGCTGAGAGGTGGCAACTAAAGTTTAACATTGACAAATGTAAAGTATTGCATATGGGAAGTAGTAACCCAGAGTAACATATCAACTGTGTGGTACTACACTGACAGTGGTAGAGAATGAAAAGGACCTGGTGGTAATTCTGCAGGCAGATGTGAAGTTTTCTGAGCAGTGCAGACGGTCTGCATGAGTAGCTCATGGTGTCTTGTCAATGATATACAGGAATTTTTCTAGCAGGGATAAGGAGGTGACTATCCCCTTGTTTAAGGCAATAGTCAGGCCACACCTTGAGTACTGTATACAGGTCTGGAGGTCTCATTTTAAGAAGGATGCAGAGCTGTTGGAACGAGTACAGAGAAGGGCAACAAGATTAATGAAAGGAACAAAGGGTTGCTCTTACGAAGAAAGGCTTAGGTTTTGCAAATTACAGTGTCTGGAGACTAGGCACCTGCGAGGTGATCTGATTGAGGTGTATAAAGCCTTGAATGGCTTCAGCATGCTCAATGCTGATGGGATTTTTCATCTTTCTCAGAATAATCGCATGAGAGGGCATAAATTCAAATTGAGGAAACACAGCTGTAGGATAGATGTGCGGAAGTTTGCCTTTAGCCAGCGGGTGGTTGATTGCTGGAACAAACTTCCATCTGTCGTTGTAGAAGTTGATAGCTTAAACAGATTCAAGGCAGAACTAGACAAACATTTGGAGTGAGGGGATGCGTGAAATAAGAAGGGTGGTTTTTTTTGGCCGATGCTATTTAAGCTTGCTTTCTTGCATCATGTGCCTCTTTAAACAATAGAGTTGCTGCTGTAGAGAGCATGAATTAAGAGCAAAAGGGATTAATATTCCACAATTTAGTGGTGTCCGCAACAAATTTCAACTGCCTCTCGCACATACTGTACTGAGAAACGTTCTGATCAACTGCTTTCTTATGGTTGGTTTGTTGATATGTTGTTTAGTGGCACAAGGGCTGCTAAGGCCATATTGTGCCTGATTCTATTCCGCAGTGCAATTACCAGTTAAAATCTGTAAAATAATTCTGTCTGCTTTAAGAAATCAAAGAACTCAGTTAGATTTCCATCATCTCCAATCAGATGGGGTAATGTCAAATGTTCTTGCAGATGTGAAAGCGAAGTGAAAATTGTGTTTCGATAATTATTATAATGATTGCAATTTATTAGAATATGCCTCACCGTAAGTGTAGACTGACAAAATGTACAAATAGGTGGATCTCCCCCCCTTGAGTAGATAAATATGGGTTAGATGCTTCAAGATGGGGTGGATTGGCTTGGATGGATTTTTCAATGATGTTATTGCACTCAGAGAATGAGCGTAGATCATAGTTTGCTTTATGGCCAGATTAATCACGTGAACCAGAGCTATTTTAATTGCCCACATTTCAACAGAATAGACGCTGAATTCCTTTGGAATGGACACAGAAGTAGAAAAGATAGAAGAAACTGCCACTGTGCCCACTGTCATACTTGTTTTTGAGCCATCGGTATATATTTGAAAACACCAAGAATTTTCTGCTACACGTACAGCATGGAGTTTCCTGATGGTGAGGTCCTGCTTGTTTTCCCATTGTTAGAATGAGAAATCACAGACTGGTGTATAATTCAGAACACAGAGGCCCGCATGTGCTAGTTTCCTGAAAGATATTACCCATGTCTAAATTCTAGTTAAGGAAATTGGACAATAATTTCCTGGATTAGAGAGGTCTTTTCCTGGTTTAGGGAGGGCTAATACAAGTGAATGTCTCCAAGAGCGAGGATAATTTTTTAAAGCAAGTGGTTCTTATTTATTGTCCAGGAAATCTGATACTATTGGAAAGAGGTATGGTGAAATTTTTAATTTGTAGTTCAGGCTCAGGGCAGATCTTACGCTTTTTACAGAAATGAATACAGTCGGATTTTTGTGCTGGTAAGCGGTAGCCATTGCGAAACATCTACAGCTCAATTTTGTTAATTGAGATCTGAAGCTGTATCTCAATAGAATTCATAGTTTTTCCTTGGCACAAAATCATGAAGTCATCTGCATAGTGATATAATTCTACTGTGCTTGGAATATCATGGATGATATTGTTTATTCTTATTAAAAATAGCATAGGACTAGAGATAGATCCCCGAGGGACCCCCTCTTCCTGTATATGAATTTTAGGAAGAGCATTTAGATGACTAACCTGAAAGGTCCTGCCCTGGAGAAAGCTCTGAATAAACAAGGGAAGCCTGCCTCGTAGACCAAAAGGTGTGAAGATCCTGTAGAATACCAAAACGCCATGTTGTATCAAAGGCTTTTTCTAAATCGAAACCTACCATAACGAGGTGGTCATTTCTGACGTTTGATTCTGCTTTGATCATCATATCTAATGCAGATCTATTTTGCCAAAAGCCCATACTGATTTTTATGTAAGATGTTATGTGACTCAAGAAACCAGGTAAGGTGCTCGAGAACCATTTTCTACAATGTTTTCCCCAAACAACTAGTTAAGGAAATTGGACAATTATTTCCTGGATTAGAGAGGTCTTTTCCTGGTTTAGGGATGGCTAATACAAGTCATCGGTGAAGACAGGATATTAGAGCTGGAAAAGGAATTAGAAAATGTGAATTGGAATATCATTGGTTTGGCTGAAACAAGAAGAAGAAATGAATCACTTATAAGTTTATCAAGTGGATATCTGCTGTACACCAATGGAAACAGTGAAAGGAGTGAAGGTGGAGTTGGGTTTCTGGTCCATAAAGATTTTAAAAACAACATTTTGGAATTCAAAAGTACATCACCAAGGGTGTCAAGACTAATATTCAAGATTTCTAAGAGGTACAAGCTAAAGATTATAATGATTTATGCACCAACATCGAACCATGATGATGAAGAGGTTGAAGAAATGTACACCGAAATTAAGAGTCTTCTAGATGAGCAGAAAACCCACTACAATATTATTATGGGGGACTTCAATGCTAAGATTGGAAAAAGGCAAAACAGTGCAGAAAGAGGAACTATAGGAAATTTTGGAATTGGTGAAAGAAATAAAAGAGGTGAAAGACTTGTGGAATTTGCAGAATCTCAAGGACTGTCAGTAATGAACACTTTTTTCAAGAAAAGGGTGAACAGAAAGTGGACATGGAAGAGTCCAAATGGATTAACAACTAATGAAATCGACTTCGTCCTCACTAACAGAAGATATATTGTGAATGATGTTACCGTCCTGAATAAGGTAAATGTTGGAAGCGATCACAGAATGGTAAGATGTACACTTGATATAGATGTAGGAAAGGAAAGGAAAAAACTGACTCGAGTAAATAATACAAAGGTCTTTGAGATAACAGAGGAGGAGAAAAAGCAGTATGTACTGGAACTTAAGAACAAGTTTGAGCTTCTGCAGACTGCTCAGGACCAAGATATCGACGAGGAATATTACAACTTTCTGAAAGTGATAAAGCCCAAGAAACCTATAGGGAAACAGAAATCCAAA
Source organism: Mastigoproctus giganteus (assembly GCF_048544385.1). NCBI lineage: Eukaryota > Metazoa > Arthropoda > Arachnida > Uropygi > Thelyphonidae > Mastigoproctus > Mastigoproctus giganteus. The sequence goes on along the minus strand of NC_143586.1, from coordinate 92,727,313 downwards.
GAAGAAAAAATTAGTCAAGAAACACTTGTCATGATGAACCAAAGACGACAAATGAAGAGCAAGAAAAACACTGACAGGGAAAAAATTGAGTATACTGAGTTATGCAAAGCCATTAGAAAGAGACTCAGAGGACATAAGAAGATTTAACACAAGAAAAGTAGAACAAGCATTAAGGTAAAACAAAGGATTTAAATCAGCAGCCATGAGCAGTAATACAGAAAGACAAATGATACTGAACCTGAAGAATAGCCACGGTGTACTTATAAACAGCAGAGAAGGCATAATTCAAATAGCAGAAGACTACTATAGAGAATTATACAAGGAGCGAGGGAATGATACCAGCAGTGGGGAACATGGATTGCAAAGTAGCAACACATACAACATACCCGATATTCTTCCTGATGAGGTAGAACATGCATTGAAGAAAATGAAGAATCGGAAAGCCCCGGGGGAAGATGAAGTTACTGTAGAGTTGTTAAAATTGGGAGGAAGAGACATAACACAAAAACTGGCAAGGCTCTTCACAAAGTGCATTAGAAAAGGTGTGATGCCTAAGCAGTGGAATAATGCAATCATAGTTTTGCTGCATAAGAAAGGAGATAAATCAGAAATTGGAAATTATAGACCAATTAGCTTGTTATCCCATATCTACAAGTTGTTCACAAGGGTCATTACTAACAGATTAGAAAGAATACTTGCTGAGAATCAACCGAAAGAGCAAGCTGGCTTTAGGACAGGATTCTCAACTATGGATCACCTTCACGTAATATCACAGCTAATGGAGAAAGCAAATGAATATAAAACACCATTATGCCTGGCATTTGTGGATTATGAAAAGGCATTTGACTCCATACAGCATAAGGCAATGTTTCGGGCACTGGAAAGACAAGGCATAGATACTCCATATATTATGATTTTGAAGAAAATATATGAGAGTGCTACATCCTTTATTAGACTAGACAAAGACAGTAGCAAATTTAAAATCGAGAAAGGAGTTCGACAAGGAGACACAATATCTCCGAAGCTGTTTACTGCTGCCCTTGAGGAAGCTTTCAGAAGATTAGACTGGTCGCAGAAAGGAGTCAATGTGAATGGAGAGTACCTAAACCATTTACGATTTGCAGATGACATTGTGGTCATAAGCCACGATCCCAAAGAATTGGAGGAAAATCTTAATCAGTTATGCACAGTTAGTAAGGATTTTGGACTAAAGATGAATATGGCTAAAACAAAAGTAATGATGAACAAGTATGCCACGGAAAGGGAAATAATGATTGAAGGAGCAGTAATTGAAAAGGTGGAGTCATATACTTATCTGGGACAAGTTATTAGCTGTAATAATGATAAATGGCTGGAAGTCAAGAGAAGAATAAATTTTGGATGGATAGCATTCAGGAAATATAGTCACATACTGAAGAGCAATATCCCAGTTTGTCTGAAACGTAAAATAATGAATCAATGTATACTCCCCACCATGACTTATGGAAGTGAAACTTGGGCACTCACCAAAAGAATGGAAGAGAAGCTAAGAACTACACAGCGAAGAATGGAACGGATTATATTGGGAATCAGACTGTTAGATAAGAAGAGAAACACATGGATTAGGCAGCAAACTCAAGTAAAGGACATTCTTATCAAAACTAAAGAACTAAAATGGTCTTGGGCAGGACACATAGCTCGAAGACATGATGACAGATGGACTAAGAAAATAACAGAATGGTACCCAAGAGGAGCTAGAAGACAACCTGGAAGACAAAGGCGGAGATGGATAGATGAAATTCATGAGTTTTTGAGTAGTAAATGGATGGCCAGTGCTCAAAACAGAAGGAACTGGAAAGTTGCTTCAGAGGCCTTCATCCTGCAGTGGATTGAAAATGGCTAATGATGATGATGAAGAATACAAGTGAATGTCTCCAAGAGCGAGGATAAACATGTTCCTGAAAAATTCTGTTAAAAATTATTGAGAGTTTGTAAAGCGGTACCATTCAAGTGTTTTAGCATAATATAAAATATACCATCAGGGTCAGCTGCACTATTGGGTGCTCTGTTAAGAGCTTCCATTAACTCGGATATTATGAAAGGCTGATTATATGGAAGAGATAGACCAGTGTTGAAATTTAACTTATACCTTTCTGCTACCCCTTTAATTTGTTGGAATGGAGCATCATATGAATTTGACACTGAAATTTTTGCAAAAGCTTCAGCAAAAGCATATGCTATGTCTTTAGAGGAAGACAGTTCCTGTCCATTACAGATCAATATTGGAGAGGATGACAATGGATATTTGCCATTGAGATGTTGGATTTTCTTCCAGATTAATCTAGTATCAGTATTTTTGGTGATAGTGGAAGCAAACTGTATCCAGGAATCTTTTTTTGGCTTTCCTTCTTATTTGTCATGCTTTAGCATTTGGTTTCTTGTAATTTATAAGGTTAATAATAGTGGGATGCTTGCAGAAAATATTCCAAGCTTTGTTCTTTTATTTTTTTGCTCTATTACATTCATCATTCCACCAGTAGTTTTTGCACCTGCATGGATGAGTCGACGACTAAGGAATAGCTTTATCAGCTGCTGCTAGTATTGATCTAGCAATATGGTCATTAGCTTCATCTATTGACTGGTTCAGAATGAAGTTTCCAGTGTCCATATCTTCTTCGGCATAAATTTCTAATATAGGTTTCTGTAGAGTTTTGTCATCTATATCCATTTCTGCAGTTTTAATTTGGGTTTTAGTAGAAGATTCAGCTTTTGCCATCCTGGTCTCACTTTGGGACTTGCCACTAGTAGAGGGGATGGAAATTGGAGTATTACAACTTTGGTCTCTGTTGTTTTGCTTCAAGGATAGCTGAGGTACTGAAAACTGAGCTCTAGCCCATTCAGCAAGTGATATGTTAGGTGGAACTGAGTCATTGGTTTGTGTAGCAACTGAATGATATTTCTTTGTAACATTTGCATATGTACATGCAGGAGCATCTTCAGTATTTGTCGTCTTGCTTCCTGAGAAGTCATTTTATTTTCAACTTTAAATTTCTGTATTTTTTTCCCAAGTTTCCATAACTCGCAATTTTTAGAATATGCAGGATGATCTTCCTTGCAGTTAAGGCAAACTGGAGATGTTGCAGTACAGTCTTTTTGAGTGTGATCCTGGGATCCACATTTTGGGCATATTGTGTTTCCTCGACATGTTGTCTGAGAGTGTCCAAACTTCTGACATAACACAGTATTGGATTTGGTATATACGGACAGATATGGCAATTTAGATAACCAGCTTTAACAGTATTTGGCAAGTTTGGAGTACTGAATGTGAGTATTACACTACGGATTGAAATGAGATTGCCATCCCTACGAGTCAGAATTCTCTTAGCTTGTATGACCTTTTGATCTTTAAGTTCTGGTACAAGCTTCTCTTCTGTTACATTCAATAGATCCCACTCAGAGATAACACCTTTGGAACTATTTAGGGTTGTGTGGGGAGATATTTTAACAGGGATACCACCAAATGTTGTCATCTTTAACAACAATTCTGAATATTTTGATTGTGTAGTTTCCACAAGCAAATCCCCTGACTGTAACCTTTTTGACCATTTTAGGTGATCCAGCAGCATTTTCTAGAAATCTCTGTATGATAAATGGAGAGAGTTTGCTCACTGGCTGACTAGTTAAGGAATGGATAATCAGGAAAGTTGGATACTCAGGTTGATGATTGTCTATTTTTAAGCGCTTATATTGCGCACTGCCTTCATCAGAATTATACCAATCTATGGTATAATTTGAGTTTGAAGGCTCTAAGGATAATTTTTTATCCTTAGATTAAAGGATAAAAATTATCCTTAATAAAAAGCCTCAGGGCTTTTATCCTTTTATCCTGGGTGGAAAAGCTAATCCTCGGGGCTTTTATCCTTTTCCCCGAGGATTAGCTTTTACACCCAGATTAACGGCCCCCGCCATGGGGAGGCAGGAGCAGTGCCGCTTTTGGCCAAGCGTAGGAGTTAGTACAGTTGGTATATACAATAAAGAAAAAGGTACTTTCCTTTTTCTGGCTCTCTTTCTATACTTTTAAAAAGTACAGCTAATTAACAGAAAGACTTTTAAACCGAAATAAACAAGGAAAAACTCAGTCACTCTAGAAAAATGACTCTATGAATCGCAGTAGAAATAGCACAGAAGATTGCTTGGCACCCGGGGACCTGCTTTCTTATGTCCATAGCCAATGGAAAAGGCTACGGACATGGACAATATGCCGTGGTCAACCTGTCTACTGTAAGCATCCTATTAGAGAATTAAGAGTGAGTGAGTGAGTGATTTTCCTTTATCCTGGAAATTCATCTGTTGTTTCGCAGAAATGAGTCATTCACACTTTCAGTAAATTTTACCTCTCTATTTACATGGTAGGTACAAGTGGGACCTAGCTTGGATCAGGGCATTAAAAAAAAATGAAATTGCTTTAAAAAATTCAGATTACAGAGGCCTCACGAGGCCCATTCTATGGTGAAGCCCAAGACTAGTGCCTCACGTGCCTGTTCAAAAGTACAGCCCTGATAAGAAAGGCACCCGAGGTGGATGGGATCTATCCAGTTATATTAAAAGAAGTGGTAATGGAAATAAGAAAACCCTTAGCCATAATCATGAGAGCATCCTTGAACTCATGTGACCCCAATTCACAAAGGAGGATCAAAGGCTGACACAAGTAATTATAGACCTGTGAGCTTAACTTCTGTTCCAGGAAAATTAATGGAGGCACTGGTTAAAGAAGCACTGCAGGATCATTTAGACAAGACTTCAGTTATAGCTCAGACACAGCATGGTTTTGTTAAGGGGAAGTCTTGCCTGACCAACTTGATTGGATACTATGATGCAGTCACAAAAGAACTGGATGCAGGGAATAACTTTGATATTATATACTTGGATCTTAGAAAGGCTTTTGATACTGTTGCACATGGAAGACTGCTACACAAATTGGAGCAGTGTGGCATTGGAGGCAAATTTCTGCTATGGATAAAGGGGTGGTTGAGGGGGAGAAGACAGAGAGTGGTAATCAATGGACACTGCTCATCGTGGACTGATGTTATTAGTGGAGTCCCTCAGGGCTCAGTGTTGGGTCCATTATTGTTTTCTGTATTTATAAATGATATTGATGATGGTATATCGGGCTTAATGTCCAAGTTTGCAGACGATACAAAGGTTGGCAGGGTTGTCAAGGACACTACTGACACTATGCTGCTGCAACAGGATCTGGAAAGGTTGAGCAGATGGGCTGAGAGGTGGCAAATGAAGTTTAACATTGATAAATGTAAAGTACTACACATGGGAAACAGCAACCCCAGAGCAACGTATCAACTCTGTGGTACTACACTGACAGTGGTAGAGAATGAAAGGGACTTGGGGGTGGTTGTGCAGGCAGATATGAAGTTCTCTGAGCAGTGCAGACGGGCTGCAAGAGTAGCTCATGGAGTATTGTCAATGATATACAGGAATTTTTCCAGCAGGGATAAGGAGGTGATTATTCCATTGTATAAGGCGATGGTCAGGCCACACCTAGAGTACTGTATACAGGTCTGGAGACCTCATTTCAAGAAGGATGTAGAGCTGCTGGAACGAGTACAGAGAAGGGCAACAAGATTAGTGAATGGAACAAAGGGGTGCTCTTACGAAGAAAGGCTTAAGTTTTGCAAATTACAGTGTCTGGAGACTAGGCACCAGCGAGGTGATCTGATAGAGGTGTATAAAGCCTTGAATGGTTTAAGCATGCTCAATGCTGATGGGATTCTTCCTCTAGCTCAGAAAAATCACCTGAGAGGGCATAAATTCAAATTGAGGAAAGACAGATGTAGGATAGACGTGCGGAAATTTGCCTTTAGCCAGCGGGTGGTTGGTTGGTGGAACAGACTTCCATCCCTTGTGGTGGAGGTTGATAGCCTAAATAAGTTTAAGGCTCAGCTGGACAGGTATTTTGAACGAACAGAGGGGTGAAGTGGAAGTGGGTTTTTTTTTTTTTTTTTTTTTTGGCTGATGCTGCATAAGCTTGCTTTCTTGCATCAAATGCCTCTACTAATGCTAATGCTAATGCTAACTCAGGGGAGGTCCCCACGGACTGGAGATGTGCAAATGAATTTCCCAATTCACAAAGGGAATCAAAGGGTGACACGAGTAATTACAGACCTGTTAGTTTAACTTCTGTTCTGGGGAAAATAATGGAGTCACTGGTTAAAGAAGCACTGCAGATATACACCGATGAGCCAAAACATTATGCAGAGCGAGTCGTTATGCATATTGAAGCAACTGCAGGTGAAATATGGCATGTGTGTGGTATAGGACACAGTATAAAAAACACCCGATACTGAGCTCCATTAATCAGTGTTACTCTTGTTCTTCAGATGGGAAAGGCAGCAGACTTAAGCGAGTTTGGCAAAGACCAAATTGTAATGGCCAGATGACTGGATCAAAGAATATCCGAAACGGCATGGCTGGTGGGGTGCTCACGGTCAGCTGTGGTTAGTACAGTCAGTCCTCATATAAACGTGTTTACACTACATGAATTCAATCATACACGATTTATAAATAGGGGAACGATATCTTATATAACATGAACCAAATTCGCTTATGCACGATTCGCCTTTGTGTTTACAAGAAATGGCAGTCGAACGCAGAATCACCCCAACCGAACGCAACACGATAGGAATGAAGAGAAGATTCTGAAAATGTATTTATGTTTTTTATATCAGTGAAGGGGAAACACATTTTACCATAATAACGTGAAAACTAACAATTCCAGCTATCGGTATAATCGCAAATGCAATTAGATCGAGTTTACTACCAGTTTATAACAGATTCCACTGGCAGGAACGCAACTGGAAATTGTTTTTGTTTTATGGTAGTAACCCCTAGAAATGTGCTTTAGTAAAATGTAGGCGTTAATAGTGTATCTCTGCCTTTACGGTGTTGTTTATTCAGTTGCTACACGCACGCAGCTTTGTTTATGTGTATCAAGCGTGCCTCCTCGTTTTGTAATTGTGCTTTATTCCCTAAAAATGAGTAAAATACTTAAAAGGTGTGAAAAGGAAGCGTCCTGGTGAAGACACTGCAGATTCAGAGAGAAAAAGAAAAGCAATATCGATAAACAGAGGCGGGCTAGGTCAAAAATCCTTACCCGGGAAAATTTACAGTGGCCTCATACTATGGTTTATGGCCAAAATCACACCGGCCTTCGGCCCACCGGGGTTTTCCCGGTAAGGCTTATGGCCAGTCCGCCTCTGTCGATAGAGAAAAAATATGAAATTGTGAAATGCTTTGAGTGAAATGAAAGACCATGTGATATTGCACGTGCTACAGACCTAAATGAGGCAAAGCCGAGAATTACAAAGAATGCAGAGAAAATAAAAACAACTTTCATAGCAGGAAAAACTCAAAGTGTAATTAAAGTCCATTAGATTAAGACACAAAAAATTGGAAGAGATGGAATGGCTGTCATCTGTTTGGATAGAAAATCAAACAAAAAACAAGTTTTCTTATGATAGAAGCAAAAGCATTGGCAACGTTTTATTACATAATAGTCGTAATAAAATACGTATTTTATTCGTAAAAAATACTTACGTATTTTTTATTATTTATTATATTATAATAAAATATAATATAATAATAATTAAAAATATAAAAAATTATGATATTATTTTTTATTACGTATTTTAATTGTTATAAAATACGTAAGTATTTTATTACGATTATTTATTGTGTTTGGTAATTTTGGTTACCAATGTGTGTTCAATCTTGGGTGGTCGGCACCTAACCATATTTTTCCTATAGGGCCTGTTGTTAATATTGCACGATTTTGCATTGCACGAGGGTTTCTAGGAACACAACTATCGTGCTATACGAGGACTGACTGTACCTACCAAAAGTGGTCTAAGGAGGGGAAATTCACAAACCACCAGCAAGGTGTTGGACGAGCACGGCTCATCGATGCTTGAGGTGAGCGAAGGCTCTCCCGGATGGTACGTGGCAACAGAAGGGCAACTGTGGCACAACTCACCAGTAATTGGAATGCTGGTGACGGGAGTAATGTGTCACAACACACAGTACATAGAACCCTGCTGAAAATGAGGCCACGTTGCCGCAGGCCACTCTGAGTGCCCATGCTAACCATGGTTCATCGGCAAAAACGCCTATAATGAGCACGCGAGCATCGAAACTGGACTTTGAGTGATTGAAAGAAGGTCGTCTGGTCCAAGAATTACGTTTCCTGTTGCACCATGTGGATGGCCAGGTATGTGTGCATCGTTTACCTGGGGAAGTGATGGTGCCTGGATGCCCAGTGGGATGAAAACAAGCCATTGGTGATGTGCTTTGGGCGATGTTCTGCTGGGATACCCTGGGTCCAGTCATCCACGTGCCAGGCACTCTGACACCAGATATACCCTTTTCATGGCAACGGTCTTCGCCTCTGGCGATGCCTTCTTTTAGCAGGATAATGCACCATGCCACACCACCCGGATTGTTCGAGACTGGTTTGTGGAACATCAGGAAGACTTCCAGATAATGCCCTGTCCTCCAAATTCCACAGACATCAATCCCATTGAGCTTATGTGGTTTGTGTTGGAACAGCAACTGTGATCTGTGGCATCTCAACCACAGACCTTAGAGGAGTTAAAAGATCTGCTGGTTACGTGTGACACCACAAGACACATTTAAAAACCTTGTAGTGTCCATGCCTCACTAGGTACGAGCTGTTTTGGCTGCATGTGGAGGACCAACAGAATATTAGTTAGGTGGTCATAATGTTTTGGCTCATCGGTGTAGTTAAGACACAGCATGTGTTTGTTAATGGGGTCTTGTCTGACCAATATGATTGGATACTATGATGTGGTGACAAAGGAACTGGATGCAAAAAATAATTTTGATATCCTATACTTGGATTTTAGGAAAGCTTTTGATACTGTTGCACATGAAAAACTACTCTAAAAATTGGAGTAGTATGGCATTAAGGGTAAGTTGCTACAGTGGATATAAAAGGATGGATGAGTGGGAGAAGACAAGTGTCCACAAAAAATTTGAAATCTGAAAATGATGCAGTGCCAACTGGTGAAATTTGTGCTACATCAGCATTAATAACAACATTTTTCAATGGAAACTTCAGTACCATGTAGTCATATGCAGCCATAAAGTACTTCCTCGCTGAGCAAAAATGAATAGAATCTTCTCCTCTTGTTTTATTCTTCATGATTGTCGGCAGTAGAAATGCCTATGAAGTCAGAATCATCCTGGTTTACTCTGCTATGGTAATTAATTTCTAAAATAGAAGTGGAAGATTTAGAAACTATTGGTAAAATAAATATGCTCACAACATTTTTCAAATATCTAGGTGTGATGACTTCAGTACATGGATGTGAGGTATGTTTGACTGAAGACTTTTTTTAAATATATATATATTTAAAATATATATATATATTTCAGGTTAAAGTACTTGATATGCGAATTATTGTAAAGGTAGTAAGTTTTAGAAATAATTTTTTTAATGTCCTGAAATGTAACTATATCAACCTCTGTATTCTAAACAATTTTATCTACGATGGTAAATATGCTTAATTTTTAATTCTTTAATAATATTTTTAAATATTTTTAATTCTTTAATTTTTATTTTATAATTTTTATCTCTATTACCCTCCCCTCTTTTTCTTTCAGCTTTTGTACATATGATTGGCCTGTTAATTTGGCATTAATTCAGATTTAATTCTACTTAATTTTATTTAGGTTCTTAACATTCTTTTTTCTTTTTTTCTACAACTAGGCTCGGCATTTTGTGTTTAATAACTTCTCCATCTATATTTATTTTTATTTTTATTTTATTTTATTTTACTTTCATCGATGACACTTATTTATATACATGTATCCTGTTTTGCTGCTTTGCACATTCAGGTACACGTACTGTTTTTCCTGTTTTTCCTTTTTCCACTTCTTCGTTTTCATATTTCATGTATTTCATTTAATTTTAGCTATCTGCAGCTTTGCGCGTGGCTACTTTTAAATGCAATCCCCACTAATTCCCTTTAGATGGATTCGTTGCTAACACAATTTGCCCTATTTAATTTTTACCCCACTTGTCATGCACTACGTCTCTTTAAATAATACGGCGAGTCAGCACTGTGTTGCCCCTAGTTCAGCTAGAAAACGTGTTGCGCTACATCCCACTCCTGAGGATGTAGTGTTAAATATTAAACAGGAGAATCATTCCCTTAACCCTAACCAACCTGAGTACAATACACATATTTTAAACCAAAATTTATTTTTTCAAAAATGTTTAGATAAACGATGTCTCACTTGTCCCATGATGGATAACTCCGAATCCAAATCTAACTCTATTTATCCTCCTTTTTGTAAAACTAAAAACGTCATATATTTGCTCATATGCAATATTTGCAATGTTAAATACGTAGGCCAAACCACAAATTCTCTTAACATCAGAATTAATGGGCACAGATCTAAAAGTAAAAATCTTTTACTTGATACCATTTTAGATACTGAAATAGAACTTTTCCATTTTCACCACCATGGCTTTAACAACGTTAAAATTAAAATACTTGCCATTATCAATGACAACGTTCTTCGTGATTATTATGAGTATCTATTTATGTGCACTTATAAATCTTTATATCCCTACGGCCTATACAATAGATTTTTTAACAAAACTCTTTTAAGCAATGGTTGTTTAAACACCAGCCACTGCATTTACAATTTATTCCATCTTAGTCATTTCTTCAATAACAATAAGCGTAGATACAAACGTGGAAATAAATCAAATCGTCATCATAGGCATATTCGGCACAATTTTCGTAATATTATTAACTCCTGGGACAATATCATACTCGATGTACACAACATTTCTCTTTTTCTCTTTAATATCAAAAACTCTATACTAAAAGCCTTAACTTTATTTATTAGCAATTTTAAATGTAAAAATATTCAACTTAAGCATATTATTTTAGATATCTCTCTCTTTAGACTAGGTCGCATTACTACATACAGTAATGAATACTGTACTATTAAATTTATTCACAGTTGGTTCGATAAAATTCCTTGGCATTATTTACTTAATAATCGTAATAATTTTCTCCCATTTTATAATAATTTCAAGTTCAAGATCCATCACTGCTTCAAATATGAATCTCCTATTGGACTCAAAATTTGTAATTATAAAACTCTAGCTACTAATTTAGGCAACTTACAAGCTTTAGATCTTCCATGTCATTGTGATGATCCCATATATGCTCCTTACGTTGATCAACATCATAAACATATTATTACTGGTAACCTGGACATTATTAACAACATTCCACTAAAGTCCGCTATGGAGAAAGGTTTTAAATTCAGACCAGTCCATAAGGCCAACCTCAATAATATATATAAAGATATTTATCTGAATATCTTGAACTTTTGCAACAAGTTAGCATATAAATATACAATACCCCACGAAGCCTTTTACAATTGGATAAATGTTACATTTCAGGACATTAAAAAAATTATTTCTAAAACTTACTACCTTTACAATAATTCGCATATCAAGTACTTTAACCTGAAAAAAGCCATCTCAGATCTACAACAAAAATTTATTATCACTCCGGTAGATAAGGCTTCTAATAACTTTGCTATCTTTTGCAAGCAATTTTATTACACCACCCTCAAAAAGGAAGTAAAAAGTAGCTCCACCTTTTTACGCTGTAATCTCGGCATCAATACAATCATCAAAAAAATTATAGCCTTGCATAAAAAATTGCATACCAAAATTCGCAATTCTACTTTGCCTTTCTTGTATATGATAGCCAAATTCCATAAACATCTAGTTGGCTTCAGATTCATCACTAGTGCCAAAAGAAGTGGCTGTTATCATCCAGGTAAACAATTTTTCAAATTGTTAACTACCATTCTTATCAATATCCCTTCCACTTGGATCATTAACAATAACCACAGTATCATCAAAATTTTTAATTCCAATTCCAATACATATTCCAGCATATTTAGTATTGAAACATATGACTTCACCAACTTATTTACCTCCTTACCGCATCACTTGATTGTTAATGTACTTCATCAATTGTTCCTCAAATACAAAAACGTTATACCAACAGATGAGGTTACTTGGAATAACTATATCAACCTCTGTATTCTAAACAATTTTATCTACGATGGTAAATATGCTTATAAACAATCCATAGGAGTTCCCATGGGTTCACAAATTTCCAGCATAGTAGCTAATCTATTTCTTCATTATTACGAACATCTATATATGCATAACAATCCGAACCTTAATTTTTATGCATTCCGCTATGTTGATGACATTCTTATTCTCAACATTCATTTTGAAAATATTGCTAAATCCATATATCCAACTGCACTCACTCTCAATAAAGAAAACCTTGGCAACCGACATGCAAATTTTCTAGATTTAAGTATTACTCTAAATAGTCCTCCTCTTCGTCACAATTTGGAACTATTCGACAAAAGAAGCGAATTTAATTTTAATATTATCTATTTAACAAATTGGAACTCGAACATTTCGATTAAGGTTCATAAAAATATAATCTACACACAAATTATCCGTTTGGCTAATATTAGTAGCAATCAATCACTTTTCGCTGGTGCTTTAAATGATCTTTATACCAAACTTCGCAATAATGACATTCCCATTAATTTTTTAAATTTTATTATAAAAAATCTCTCTGATTTCATTAAAGAAAAATTCGGTTTCACCTTGATTAGGGTTAATTCGATACCTGTATAGTTGTACATTTGAATGGTGGTATTTCCACTGCTTGGAAAGTGATCACACATTATGACTTCTATTAGAACGATGTTCGTGTCCTTTCACTTCCTAAGTTTTTCATTTTTCGTAATTTAATATCAGTATTTATTTATGTCCAATCTTATCTTCTCTATTTTAACCACAGAGGGCCCCCACAGTTCTTCTCTTCTGAGCAACTCCACCATCGTTGTCATAGTTTTCCCTCTGTGTACATTCCATTCTTATTAATCATATTCGCATAATTGTATCTTATTAATCATGATCGCAAATTTGTATCTTCATTTCTTGATTATATCTCACTCAACTTATTTCTGCCAAATATCATAGGTATTTAATTTTTCTCCTCTTCATATTTTTATTATATTTCATGTCTATCACTCAAAACATACACTACAAGCTAGCGGTATTAATTTCCACTTCTACTAACACTCTCATAGCCAAGGCCCTCTCTATGAGGTTGGGTACTTACACACCCAGCTTGCCTAGTATCCTTTAAACTCTTTTCCTTCTCTTTACATCTTTCTACTTTCTGATCTTCGTTTTTCCGTCCGTTGAACTATTAGTGTAATACGAGGGTGATTCGGACATTCTCACTTTTCTTATTCTCACTATCTTCGCCTCTATATTTTTAACTTCTTTTCCCTCCCCTACCTTGCATTGCTTCCTTTTTCTATACCGCTATCTTGTTATTCATTATTATTTAACTTACATACTTTTGATTTTAACTTACGTTCTTACACACTTAATTTACTAAACACACTGCGTTTGCGTTCTTACATACTATCGACTCAATTTATTTCTAAATACACTACGTTACATAATTTATTAATCTAAATACACTGCATTGGGGCTACCTCACTCATGTTTGTGGAGTCTTAAAAAATTTTAAAAAATTTAAAAAATTAATTTAATTTTTTTTTTTTTTTTATATCCATTTCATTTCTACAGCTTCTCCATCAGCATGAGTTTGCATAGAAACACAGTGTTTGGTACATGATCAGGTGTAGCCCCCTGATGAAATACCTGATCTATGTACCAATTTTTAATTTTTAATTCTTTAATTTTTATTTTATAATTTTAATTTTTATTTTATAATTTTTATCTCTATTACCCTCCCCTCTTTTTCTTTCAGCTTTTGTACATATGATTGGCCTGTTAATTCGGCATTAATTCAGATTTAATTCTACTTAATTTTATTTAGGTTCTTAACATTCTTTCTTTTTTTCTTCAACTAGGCTCGGCATTTTGTGTTTAATAACTTCTCCATCTATATTTATTTTTATTTTATTTTATTTTACTTTCATCGATGACACTTTATATATATATATATATATATATATATATATATATATATATATATATATGTGTGTGTGTGTGTGTCCATTATGTGTAAGAGGAAAAAAGTCTTGTGTACACTAATTTAAAATCATTAATGAATCATGTTTATAATATAACACTTGAGGCATATGGAATTTCAGCAAAAATAAGGGATAATATGTTATTACAATAAGAAGACCAATATACAATATAGCACAAGTGTCTTAACACAGAATTCTACTATTATATATCAAACTTTTCTACTACTATAAATCATTAATTTTTAGGGATGTAATGCCAGACTACTTGTAAAACAACTTATCAATGCTACACTAAAATAGCTATTATCAGCTGGTTTTGCCATTTAATTTCAGTACTCAGATAGCATTCATCATAGCTCATTTAGTAGCTATTGTTCAATTTTCAGAAATAAAATCAGTCTTCCTGAAGAACTGCTTAATCAAATAATCGTTTTGTGTAATGGTACTACAATACAGTGGCAGCTAGCTATAAAGTGCCACTGAATTATGTTGGCACAGACACAGTAATATTAAAACAATAAAAACAAATAACTTTTTGTATTTATTACTGCATTATAATTATATTGCATACTACTGATTTAATTGTTTATTGCTGATTTGAATTTATTTTATTTATGACCAATGTTATAAATGATTAAATATTATGTAGTCATATTTGTAAGTCAAAAACAAAGATAAGTATCACTTTTAAACTAGATTTCATTGTATCCACACAGCAAATAATCCATGAATGCACACAGAAATGCTTTTGAACTCTCCTCTATTAGCCGAAGCATGACAGAGTTGAACCACAGCAAAACTGGCTCCAGTTTCTACTCTTGCATGCTTTTGTTAATGTTTATTCTCAATGAATAAACATTAACAAAGAGGTGGGGGATGAACATAGCACTGACATCTGTCTTGCATTGTTTCAGCCAACCGGGGAGCGACTGTGGCACAAATCACCACAGACTTGCTGTCATATGATGATAAATTTGAAATTAAGTGACTAAGGAGATCCCTACTCAATTTAAATTATATAGAAAAGCAATGTTCTAATGAAGCAAAAAAAATAATAATAATAAATAATATATATATATATATATATATATATTTGAATAATGACAAAAGTTAAAATAAAATAAATAAATAAATAAATATTGAGCTTTCATTAGAGGCAGCGACACGCAGATCCTCCATATGAAGCCAAGATATATCCAATATTTTAAAATTAAATAAAAAAAAATAAAACATAAGCCAGTAGTATGGCAAAAACTGTAGAGTGAAAATTTTGTAGAGGATTTCCACCGCCGTGCAAATCCTCTGCATTGGTGGATCGATCGGAGGGGAAAGGGTGGATTGGTACTTCGATATTTTCGCCTTTGCGACGATTTGTATAGCGATTGAAATGCAGCAATTCCATGACCATTATTGGCCTCATGGCCCTCTGTCGATATGGGGCATAATGGTCAGTCTATTTTATTTTGATATTATTTTGATTTTGTTATCTCTTAGTAGTTCCTTTAACCCTTTCTGGTGATATTTCATGTCTTTCGGAACTGGTACCTGTCGGGGGGGGGGGGGGGGGGTACTGCTAAATTATTATGTAATTGGCATTATTTTAAATTTATATCGGTCTTATTAATTGGATTTAAAGTGCGAAATTATATAACGGTTTCTCGGATACTGTTTATGTCTTACCTCTACTCTCCTTTTTTTCGCTTGTTTGTTTTATTTTGGGTTATTTTTATGTTAATTTTCGCTCTACATTTTTTGCCATACTACTGGCTTATATTTTATTTTAAAATATTGGATATATATATATATATATATATATATATACAGGGTGATTCACTACCAGTGCAACAAACTTGCAGGAGGTGTAGGGGGCACAAAGAAGAATTGGAATCACATAGCTTTGCAGGGTCCGAAATGCCTTCATCATGCGGTAGAGGATGTTGAACGGGAGGTCGCGTGAACAGCGATCCCACTGGAAGTCAGCATTTGCGAACCGTTTCTGTTGAAGAAACCAAGTAGCAAAAGTCCTCCAGAGTGGATAATCTGCAGGCTCCAATGATTGGACACATTGCAGATGGTATGAACTCATTTGGTTTGTTGACAGTATCTTCCATACAGTGGATTGGGAAATACCCAATCGTTGGCCTATCGCTCGAGTACTCCTATTCGGATTGCCTTCTGCAAGACGTAGGACATTCTCCTCATTGTCTGGCGTCCTCTTCGTTCGCTCTCGATTCATGATACCTCTCGTGAAACAACCAGTCTCACGTAACCTTCTGTGCACACGTGCGAAAATCGTATGACGAGGAGCACGCCTGTGCGGGAACGTTCCTGGTACAAGCGCAGAGCGGCATGCCCATTACAGTCTGCGGCTCCATACGCGAGGTGCATGTCGGCCAGTTCAACGTTTGAATGCTCGTCCATCCTACTGCCTCAGGAATCGGTTCGCAAATGCTGATTTCCAACGGGATCACTGTTCACACGACCTCCCGTTCAACGTCCTCTACCGCATGACGAAGGCATTTCGGATCCTGCAATGCTATGTGATTCCGATTCGTCTTTGTGCCCCCTACACCTCCTGCAAGTTTGTCGCACTGGTAGTGAATTACCCTGTATAACACACACACACACACACACACACACACACACACACACACACACACTGAAAGGACAGAATTCATGGGATACCTAGTTCCTGGGCAATGCAACGCTGTCACCCTCTCACTAGTGGACTAACCCAGCACTGTATATAGGTACACTGCATTCACATAGATGGTAATTTGATGTCAGTATGGATAAACGTCATGAGTTTAACCGACTTTGAAAGGGGGATGATAGTGGGAGCCTGATGCATGGGTCACTCTATCGCAGAGGTGGTACAGAAATTGCACTATCCTCATTCGACAGTATCAAGAGTGTGTCGGGAATATGCCATTTCCGGAATAACATCTCATCGTGGACAGCGCTGTGGGTGGAGAAAGGTGGGGGATGAACATGGCCACTGACATCTGTCTTGCATTGTTTCAGCCAACCGGGGAGTGACTGTGGCACAAATCACCACAGACTTCAATGAGAGAAGGGCCAGAAACATCTCCATCAAGACCATTGGGCGATCATTAGCCGCAATAGGTTATGGGAGCTGCAGACCCACCAGAGTCCCATTTCTAACACCACGACACAGCACTCTACACCTCAACTGAGTGAAAGAACATTGACACCGCACCTTGGATGAATGGACATGGGTCTCCTGGTCTGATGAGTCCTGTTTACAGTTATTTCGAGCAGATGGGAGGGTGTGTACTTGGTGGAAACCGCACAAAGCTATGCACCCATCTCGTCAACAAGGAATTGTTCAGGCAGGTGGACGGTCAGTAATGGTCTGGGGTGTTTACCTGGCACACGTTAGGACCGGTGCCTCCGTAGCCAGGTGGGAAGGAGCAGCAGTGCGTAGCACACGCTTCTTGATTAGACCGGGGTTCGAGCCCGTCACCACCAAATACGGAGGACGCGGAAAGGTAAGGAAATGACCACCGCATATCCCCGGAGCAATATGGCCTTAGTTGCTAATGCTCCTAAAAACCAAATAATAATAATAATAATAATAATAATAATAATAATAATAATAATGTTAGGACCTCTGGTACGTCTAGGCCAGTGGTTTTCAACCTTTTTTTAATAATGGCACCCCTAAGTAATTTATTTTTTTTGCAGCATCCCTACTCAATTTTCTGCCTGTTAGATCCGATTCTCTCCCTCTGTGTGTGTATATATATATACGAGTATATATCTAACATTAAAAAATATATATGCTATATATGATAGTTATTACAATATAGTTATAAAAATTACATTTCATAATACAAATTATATATATACAGTATATAATAATTTTATTATTTATATAGAGGTATTAAGTAAACATCAATTATAGATCACCACAAAATTAAAAAGATACTGTACACCTTTTTATAATGAAATAAACATATAAATTTTAAAAAATAATAAGTTTAAGTAGCTTAAACCTAAATTACATGGCACCCCGGTTGAAAACCAATGGTCTAGACGCATCTCTGAACAGTCCAGGTTACGTGTCCACCCTTGCTGTTTGTTATTTAAGAGTATTAGCAACTAAGACCATATTGCTTCGGGTCATGCGGTGGTCATTCCCTGACCTTTCCGCATCCTCCATATTTGGTGGTGATGGGCTCGAACCCCGGTCTAATCAAGAAGCGTGTGCTACGCACTGCTGCTCCTTCCCACCTGGCTACTGAGGCGCCACCATCCCTGCAGATCATCTGCATCCCTTCATAGTCATCGTGCACCCACAGGGCAATGGACTCTTCTAGCAGGAGCCTCTCCACAGAGCCGTTGTGACTAAAACATGGTTCAAAGAGCATTTCGCAGATTTTACAACCATGGAATGGCCTCCCTGTTCACCAAACATGAACCCGGTGGAGCAATTTTTGGGATGCTGTGGAAAGGTCCATTCAAGCTTTGGATCCTCCATCGGAATGCAACAGAATTATGGAGAGAAGTGCAGCAAGCATGGATGGAAATACGTGTGGAACGCTTTCATGAACTAGTGGACTCGATGCCTCGCTGTGTGACTGCCCTTATCTGGGCAAAAGGTGGGCCTACCCGTTACTAGGTAGGTAGGTATCCCATGATTTCTGTCCACTGAGTGTATCATTTCAGGCACTACCAGTTGAAATTGCCATCAGCCACTACTACTACTGCTGCAATATATGTAACACTTGCCGATGAATTAAATGAATATGTAAAAATTTAATATTTCCTCACCTTAAATAGCATCCTTTGGCTTTCAGCACTTCCTAACATCACTTCCACAGAGCACTTTTGTAGAGAACATATTGAACAAAATACAAGAGACCCAGGGGCTTCCCACCTAGAATTTTTCTGAAGAGGTTTGCAATACATAATGACATCACTAAACAGGAAAAATATCCTCTCATGAGCAGAATCTCCTTGACGACTAACCTATCATTAAAAAACAAACTGGGCATCATACAGATCAATCACAATCATGTTAAAAATGTTTTGGTGACAGTTATCTAATGCAACATGTTATTTATCACAACATCAATATTAACAATTTCAAAGTACAGGTCGACCATCACTAATCCGGCATCGTTGGGACCTGTGCGGTGCCGGATTAGTGAGTTTCCCTGATCACCGGTGGTTAGATTAGCACATTCAGTTTATCCAACAGCTAACCACTTCAGACTACGTTTAAAATATGCTGTAAATCAGTACAAGTTGGTTAATAATGGAAAAAAGAAACATTAAATGAAAAGCAAGTGAAATTTTAATGAAGAACAGGTAAAACAAAGGGTACAGGAACAGTAATTCTGTTGACGCACGTAAGAAAATTCATCACGGCCACTTCAATAGTGAAGAGCCGGAATGGCCAACTCCACTTAGCGGTGCACCCTTCAAAACGGCAACGAGAAGCGGGGGAAAGCAGTGATTGACAAGTTGTTGCTCTGCCCACCCACTGCGGTTGGCTCTTCGTTTCAGGCAGAATTTGTGGGTTGGTCACTCACACACTAGCAAGGATTTTGTGGATTTATTGGATGATTGTTTTCTACACCAGCATGTTCGGGAGGCAACTAGAGGGAGTAATACTCTTGATCTGATTATCAGTAGTGATTCTTCATGCATAAGGAATCTGCAGATAAAGGAACCACTGGGTGGCAGTGATCACAGTGTGCTGAAGTGGGATTTACCCAAGGAGGTAACTACCATCAGAGGTAAAGGGAAGGGTTTTTGCTTTCGTAAAGGCGGCTATGATGGTCTGAGACAGTATTTAAATTCTATACAGTGGGACCAACTGATGATGTTACCAACAGCAAATTCAAAATGGGAAGCATTCAAGGAACTAATCTTGGAAGCTACCAGGCTTTACATACCAACCAAGAAATATTGTTCAAGGTTCAGGCCTAAATGGTTGTCAGATGAACTAATGAGACATATGGCAGAGACGAAAAATGCATGGGATACATACAAATTAATGGGTGACATGGAAGCCTATGATATATATAAGTTGGTCTGTAACCAAGTCACAAAGGAGATTAGGCAGGCAAAGGCAGATTATGAGAAATCCTTAGCAAAGGATGCAAAGAAAAACAGAAAAGAGTTCTTTACCTATTTAAACTCAAGAAGGAAAGGGATGAATCAGATTGGTCCACTGGATATTGATGGTTCAACAGTTGAGGATCCAGCTCAGGTGGCTAACAATCTAAACGAGTATTTTGCATCTACATTCACACACGAGGAGTTATTCAGGAAGGGGAATGTCGTAGGTGAAGTAAACATTGGTAGTGAGCTAGATGATTTTCTAATAACTGAGAGGAAAGTGGAGGAGAAATTGTTGAGGATAAACATAAAAAAGGCACCCGGGGTGGATGGGATCTATCCAGTTATATTAAAGGAGGCAGCAAAGGAAGTAAGCAAACCCCTAGCCATAATTATGAGAGCTTCTTTGGACTCAGGGGAGGTACCCATGGACTGGAGATGTGCAAATGTAACCCCAATTCGCAAAGGAGGATCAAAGGCTGACACAAGTAATTATAGACCTGTTAGTTTAACTTCGGTTCCAGGAAAATTAATGGAGACACTGGTTAAAGAAGCACTGCAGGATCATCTGGACAAGAATTCAGTTATAGCTCAGACACAGCATGGTTTTGTTAAGGGCAGGTCTTGTCTGACCAATTTGATTGGATACTATGATGTAGTCACAAAAGAACTGGATGCAGGGAATAACTTTGATATTATATATTTGGATCTTAGAAAGGCTTTTGATACTGTTGCGCATGGAAGACTGCTGCACAAATTGGAGAAGTGTGGCATTGGAGGCAAATTGCTGCTATGGATAAAGGGATGGTTGAGTGGCAGAAGACAGAGAGTGGTAATCAATGGACACTGCTCAACGTGGACTAATGTTATTAGTGGAGTTCCTCAGGGTTCAGTGTTGGGTCCTTTGTTGTTTTCTGTATTTATAAATGATATTGATGATGGTGTATCAGGCTTAATGTCCAAGTTTGCAGACGATACCAAGGTTGGCAGGGTTGTTAAGGACACTACTGATACTATGCTGCTGCAACAGGATCTGGAAAGGTTGAGCAGATGGGCTGAGAGGTGGCAAATGAAGTTTAACATTGACAAATGTAAAGTACTACATATGGGAAACAGTAACCCCAGGTCAACGTATCAACTCTGTGGTACTACGCTGACAGTGGTAGAGAATGAAAAGGACCTGGGGGTAATTGTGCAGGTAGATATGAAGTTCTCTGAGCAGTGCAGACGAGCTGCAAGAGTAGCTCATGGTGTCTTGTCAATGATATACAGGAATTTTTCTAGCAGGGACAGGGATGTGATTATTCCCTTGTATAAGGCATTGGTCAGGCCACACCTTGAGTACTGTATACAGGTCTGGAGGCCTCATTTCAAGAAGGATGTAGAGCTGCTGGAACGAGTACAGAGAAGGGCAACAAGATTAGTGAATGGAACAAAGGGTTGCTCTTACGAAGAAAGGCTTAAGTTTTGCAAATTACAGAGCCTGGAGACTAGGCATCGGCGAGGTGATCTGATAGAGGTGTATAAAGCTTTGAATGGCTTGAGCATGCTCAATGCCGATGGGATTCTTCCTCTTGCTCAGAATAATCACCTGAGAGGGCATAAATTCAAATTGAGGAAGGACGGATGTCGGATAGATGTGTGGAAATTTGCCTTTAGCCAGCGGGCAGTTGGTTTGTGGAATAGACTCCCATCGCTTGTTGTTGAAGTTGATAGCCTAAACAAATTTAAGGCTCAGCTGGACAGGTATTTCGAACGAACGGAGGGGTGAAATGGGAGTAGTGGTTGGTTTTTTTTTTTTTTTTTTTTTTTTGGCTGGTGCTGAATAAGCTTGCTTTCTTGCATCATATGCCTCTACTAATGCTAATGTCACGTGACACAACATTAGTGTGGTGGTAAGTGCGAAATTCGTATCGTATCGTTTCATAGTCACATTTGCTTGCTGGGTTTGGTTTTCATGTGGCACCTTGTGTCGTCCTGAGTTAAAGAAAAGTGCAACTTGGAAAAAATGGGGTGAGTTTTCGTTTCCCATCTCATTAACCTAACACAGTATTGTGTCAGTTTTTGCGTTCTTTAAAAAAAAAAAAAAAAATTCTATTGGCGTATTGCGCATATACTGTATAAAGAGGAATTTTATTGTTAATTGCATGTGTTAATCAATTTTAATTTGTGTTTAGTGAAAGAAGGTTATGTTTTTACGCGACTTCGGGAGGGATTCAAGCAAAAACCGGTTGTCGGCCACACGTGGTATTGTATTACTTTTTGTTTCTTGTTTTGAAAAGAAACAAAAATTGGTTTGTGTTAATTTTTCTTCATTTTAACTCTGAGATGTTATGTTACGTAACATTTTGTCTTGTCCGAATAAATTGCATTTCTGTTACTTGATGCTCCAAAAAAAAATGCAGTTTTGCCCTTAATTTTGTTGTTTTTCAGCTCCGACGTACTGTACTGTTATGTCATGTGACATCTGCCATGTGCAGTCCTCGAGAAGAGGGGAAACGCAGTGAGTGGTCGGAGTTATAAACCATACATCACTGCTTTCCCCCCCTCCTACCTTTAAATACCCTGTAAATCAGTACTGTACAAGTGGGTTAATAAAGGAAAAAGAAAAAAGAAACATTAAATGAAAAGTGAAATTTTAAGGAAGAACAGGTAAAATAAAGGGTACAGGTACAGTAATTCTGTTGACTGAAACTGGCACAACATCTTTAGGAACTGGTGATGATGGTGGCAGCACATCTGGGTGAGCAGAAATTGATGGCACTGGATTTTCAAATGTTGACTACAAACCGTAGTCAACACTTGAATTTTTCTTTTTTAGCTTTTTAGCTTTTTTTTTTGAACATGTCTTGCAAGCTAAGCTGTTTCATATATTTTGGTCTTTCTTTGATTAGTTTATCCTGCAGCATGTAAACGTTCATTATTTCTTGTTCAGTGATAAAACTGCATTGCTCTAGACCTTTTAGCACTTCTCCTGTCAACTGAATTAACCTATCAATAGAGATTCTTTCTGCTACGTCTTCCTCATTTGTATCACTGCTTTCTTCTCCACTATCTTCTTTCTTCGGACTTACAACCATCTGCATGATTTCTGAGTCAGTATAATGATGAACAGTAGCTACAGTGTCTTCTACATTCATCCATTCCTCAGTGTTATCTTCATCCATTCTCGATGCAAGATCCTTGGCAGCAGGATTAGTTAGATCAAGAGCGAAAGAAAGCAGTTCGTGTATAATCTGCTTTTCCTTTCAAACCCTAAATCCTGTAAAGTCATTTGCAGTGTCTTCACCAGCTGCAGACTCAAACATTAAACCTGGCCTCAATTTATGCCATCCATTTTTCAGTGTGGATGCCTCTACAGACTTCCAAGCATTGGCAACGCAGTAAACCATATATCTCACATTAAATTCCTTAAGAAACTTCTGTACTGGTCTGCCAGAGTTAACTGCACTAAGTAGGTGCCTCATAAACAGGGAGCGATACTTACACTTAAGTGAACGTAATATGCCATTGTCCAGAGGTTGAATTAATGATGTACAGTTAGGTGGGAGGTAGCTACTGAAAACTATTTTTTACCAGAAGTTCTGCTTTCGGATGTGCGGAGCAGTTGTCTAAAACAAGCACTATCTTACAGTTGTGGTCCAGGCCAACAGAGTCACAGTGAGCTCTTGCTTCGGGAACAAAATATTTTTCAAACCATTCCAGCGTAATGTTAGTTGTAATCCATCCGTTCTTGTTGGCATGTTAAATCACTGGAAACTGTGTCATACTTTTGAAGGCCCTGGGATGTAAACTTTTGCTGATGACCAGCAACTTGGGGTCCTTGAGGTTGTCACAGACATTTTCTCAGATATGCCAGACAAGCTGTACTTGCTACCTGGGAGTCTAAAACACTGATGGAACTGATATTCGGGTGACACTCAAGTCAAGTGGGCCCAATTTCAACAAAGTCCGGATGGTCTGTGACAGCCAAATCCTCTGCTTGCACCTTCACGATGGTGGGACTGTTAGTAATCCTGGGTATAACCTTCATGCACAAGTACATGGTAGATGACCACCCAGGTGTGAACCAACGTAAGCAGGGGTTGAGGTGTGGTGCCAACACCACATGGAGGAATGCCACCCCTCTATGTTACCAGGCAGTACTACTAGGTGGTAGATGACTCTCATCAACCGGTGCAATACCACCACTTTGCTTATTGGAGGCTTGAAGTGGTGGAACCCATGTTTAGTCTCTAGAGCTAAGTTCCGGTCAACCCTTCCTCATCCCTCCATCATGCAGTATGATTGACGACTTTCGAGGTTATGATGAACATCGTGGTGAGGATCCAATATTCCTTACATTTCGAGGGTACAGCTCTAAAACGGTGTTCGCAGGCTGGTCGCTATTTATTACATTGGACCAAACCTACTGATAACTCTCTAGGAGGCTTCTGGATCAGCTAGTGTATAATCTTGTTACCTCTACTCTGCCAGATAGTGACTGGAGGGAGTCCGAGTAGTGTGTATGCGGGGAGCATTGTAGACCACATTATGTCAAGGATCTGGGTATATTCTTACCATGTGTACGCACATACCCAAAATTTTCATTACTTCATACAGCATGTCCCACCCACTTTTTCTTACTATTGAATACACAATGAATTGTCAAACTAATAGAGCAAGCTTATCAGCAGAAAGAACTAAAGCTCCCAAGAACTTCCTAATTCATTTCACAAATATACGTGGTCTCAATTCTAATCTCAACGATATCCATTTCCAGTCTGCCAAACCCCATGTACTTTTTCTGACAGAATCTCAGTTATCGGTTGATTCAACTACTGCTCATCTCAGATGCCCAAATAATTCGCTGTATGGTTCCTTTTGCCTCAAAGGTGGTATTTGTGCGTATATCTGTTCTGATATTCCCTGTCAGAGACTTGGCAATTTGGAATCTCCTCTCTTTGATCTTCTCTGGCTTAAAATCTCTCTACATCATTGTGACAAATTCATCTGTTTTCCCTACCGTTCTCCCAACAACACTTATCACTTGGAACTTGTTGACTTTCTCCAGTCCAACTTTCCTAACAGTGAGGTAATTTTCCTTGGCGATTTTAATGTTCACAACTCCAGCTTGCTTCCGTTTTCTAGCCACACCGACCCAGATGGTCGAGATGCTGAGGCTTTTACAATTACTAATGACCTTGCACAGATTGTTCATTTACCTACAGGAAAACCGGACAATCCTAATAATACAGCCAACATGCTTGATCTTTTTCTCACAAACAACCCTTCTAAGTACATGGTCGAAGTGAGAGGTCCTTTAGGCACTTCAGATCATAACTTGGTGATTGTCTCTTCTCCAATGGAAACTTTATCTCATGGCTATTCCCAACCTCGCATTGTTTGGCATTAAGAATGCAAAATGGGATGACCTGCGAGACTTCTTTTCTTCTTTTCCTTGGTTGGATTACTGTTTCAAAACTTCTGATGTCAACGTTTGCTCAGATCGTGTCAATGAAATTATTCTTGCTTCTGCCCACCTGGGTGCGGAGGCGCCGCAAGTGCTGGATAAGCATTTAGGGAAATTCTAACTTATGTAGAGTTCTGTTGAATGCAACTCTTACATAAGTCGGGGAGTGTCTGTATTCCTCTTTTCAGTAACATAACTTAGAGACAGTTAGTGTGTCTTGCAATTACAATGTTTAGGAAATACATTTTTTAGAATAAATTATAATCACTAGTCTTGTAAAAGCTTAGTTAATTTAAAAATATGTAGTGAATTCTGAAAATATAATATACCCATCACAATAGATGGATTAAATCTATATAAGGATGCCTTCATAAGAATACATACCTTCATAAGAACACCTTCTTTAATGAATTTTCTTCCAGGTACAAATATTTTTGGCTGACCACTAACTAAAGATCGCTGAATCTTTAACATTTTATGAAGATTTTCTTGATTATCCAGGAAGCCTTTAATTTTTATAGTAATGTAATGAACGTCATTAAGGGTATCTAAATAAAATAAAAAAAGCTTATTCTGTCCAAGGAAATTCACTTCATAAATTTTAATGTGTACAAGATATTTTAAGGATATACACTACTCTACCAAAAATATTTGAACACCACCTCGTTTGCAAAAACACAAATATAAGATGTAAGTACAGTAGAATGTCGGTTATCTGGAATAACTTGAAAGGCTCGTCTTTCTTTTTTTTATTGATGGTTGTACAGTAAGTGCCAAGTATAGTGATCATGTTTGCAAATAGAATTTTTATTCTAATAAGCGAAAGATTTCAGTTTACTACCCGTTTATAACAAATTGTACAAACAAAAAGCCCAATAAACTGAAAACTGCAAACTGTTTTATGGTGGTGACCTCTAGAATTCTGTGACCTTTCAGAAATGTTCTTTAGAAAAATATCACAGAGACTACTGTGTTTTCTTGAAAACCAAGTGAATTTCAGATTAGTTTAGCTCTAGATTCAGTAAGAATAATATCGGCCCGAAACTGTGTTATTTTTCTAAATTTTTTACAATAAAATGTGAAAGAAAAGAAAATGTGCAGTTTTAACATTGCAACAAAAAACGGAAATTATAGAATTAGAAAAGGTGAAAATTTAGAAAATCTCCCCAAAGAGTTTAATGTGGGGACTTCTTACAACATCAAGATTTCCAATGCTATAATAGAATTTGTGTCAATTATGGATAATGAAGAAGGATCTATCAAAAAAAAGACTATGTCGAAACCTGAAAATGCCACTTTAGAGGGTGTACTTTATTTGTGGTTTCTTCAGAAGCGAAGTTTAGGCGAACCAATGTCTGACCGAATGTCGTGTGAAAAAACATTGGATTTTAATCGAAAATTAAGAGATAATGAAGATTTTAAGGCAAGCACAGGTTGGCTCAAAAACTTTAAACTGAGACACGGTATATGTGAACTAGATATTGAAGGCAAGAAACTTTCTGCAGACGAATCGGCAGTGGTGTCCTTTAAAAGTAAGTTTGCTTCAGTTATAGCAAAATTATGAGAAAGAAAACGTTTATAATGTTGATGAGATGGGCTTATTACAGAAAGCATTACCGAGAAAAGCCCTAGCCACTAAAAGAGAAATATCTGCACCAGTTTTCAAGATGAGAAAAGAGTGAGTTACAATTGCTATGTGTGCAAATGCTACTAGGACACAGATTGTCCATGCTCATTATCGGCAAGTCAAAAAAAAAAAACAGAGCATTTAAAATTTTTTTCTAATTTTCCTGTTTTGTATAAAAATCATGAAAGTGCCTAGATGGATGTTTCTGGTTTCTGAGATTGGTTTATAATTTTTTTTAATTAATTAATCTTAATTATTTAATTTAATCATAAGGTAATATTAAATTTATTTAATCTTACCTTACGTTCGATTATCAGGAAAATTTGGCTATCCGGAAGAGGTCTGACATCAATTATTCTGGATAACTGATGCTCTACTGTATTAGTATTTAGTATTAATAAAGGCCATACAATGCAAGGAAGTCTAAGGCTTATGCTGCACAAGCCAAAAAAAAGTAAAATAATAATAATAATAAAATTAAATAAAATAAATATTTTTATTTATTTATTTATTTCGTATGGCAAAACGAGGATACATTTGTAGCAGACAATATTAAAAAAATATAAATAAATTACAATAAGCCTAAAAATAATATTTACAGAGTAAATTGTAGATAACATTTTGGTAAATTAAAATGTAATGTCCAGTTTATTCAGCCAATTAATAGCATCGTCAGTAGCACTGTGTAGATCTTGGATGGGTCCTTCAAATCTCCTCTTTGGGCACTCCGTGACGATATGCTGGATAGTCTGAGGCACATTATCACAGTCACAGAATGGGTTTTCAGTTTTTTCCCACTTGTGCAGCCAGAACTTGCATCTTCTGTGACTTGTTCGGATTCTATTCAGGGATGTCCATTCCTTTCTTGGTAAGTTGAAACCAGGTACTGCATGGATCATTGACTAAACCCAGATGGTTGGGGTTTAAAGTGGTCCATTCTTCACACCAGGTCTGATCAGCATTAAAATGTGACTTAATAAGCTTCTCACCTAGCTTCCATGGAGGGTTCCTGGATTTCAATCTCTCCAGCTTCTGGGGGTTGCAGTCCTGATGTATGGGCAACAACTGAGGATTTCTGTGACATTTTTGCCATTCTTCAGCAAAGCTGTTTCTCTTCTTATATATATATTTTTTTTTTTTTTTTTTATGAAAACCCCAAACACGAAAGGTATCAAAACCAATAGTACTTAGTACCGTGCCTGGGTTGAAGGAGAAATATGGGGGGGGGGGGATACCGGAAACTTTGCTCTAGAGACTAAACATGGGTTTCACCAATTCAAGCCTCAGGGCGCCTCCGTAGCCAGGTGGGAAGGAGCAGCAGTGCGTAGCACATGCTTCTTGATTAGACCGGGGTTCGAGCCCGTCACCACCAAATACGGAGTATGCGGAAAGGTCAAGGAATGACCACCGCATATCCCGGAGCAATATGGCCTTAGTTGCTAATGCTCCTAAAAACCAAATAACAAACAAACAAACAAACTTCAAGCCTCCAATAAGCAAAGTGGTGGTATTTCACCGGTCGATGAAAGTCATCTACCACCTCTCCAGACACTGTAATTTGCAAAACTTAAGCCTTTCTTCGTAAGAGCACCCCTTTGTTCCATTCACTAATCTTGTTGCCCTTCTCTGTACTCCTTCCAGCAGCTCTACATCCTTCTTGAAATGAGGCCTCCAGACCTGTATACAGTACTCAAGGTGTGGCCTGACCATTGCCTTCTATAACAGGATAATCACCTCCCTATCCCCACTAGCAAAATTCCTGTATATCACCGACAAGACACCATCAGCTACTCTTGCAGCCCATCTGCACTGCTCAGAGAACTTCATATCTGCCTGCACAATTACCCCTAGGTCCTTTTCATTCTCTACCACTGTCAGTGTAGCACCACAGAGTTGATACATTGCTCTGGGGTTGCTGTTTCCCACATGCAGCATCCTACATTTGTCAATGTTAAACTTCATTTGCCACCTCTCATCCCATCTGCTCAACCTTTCCAGATCCTGTTGCAGCAGCGTAGTGTCAGTAGTGTCCTTGACAACCCTGCCAACCTTTGTATCGTCTGCAAACTTGGACATTAAGCTTGATATACCATCATCAATATCATTTATAAATACAGAAAACAATAATGGACCCAACACTGAACCCTGAGGGACTCTACTAATAACATTAGTCCACGATGAGCAGTGTTCATTGGTTACCACTCTCTGCCTTCTCCCCCTCAACCACCCCTTTATCCATAGCAGCAATTTGCCTCCAATGCCACACTGCTCCAATTTGTGCAGCAGTCTTCCATGTGCAACAGTATCAAAAGCCTTTCTAAAATCCAAGTATATAATATCAAAGTTATTCCCTGCATCCAGTTCTTTTGTGACTGCATCATAGTATCCAATCAAATTGGTCAGGCAAGACTTCCCCTTAACAAAACCATGTTGTGTCCGAGCTATAAGTGAAGTCTTGTCTAGATGAACCTGCAGTGCTTCTTTAACCAGTGCCTCAATTAATTTTCCGGGAACAGAAATTAAACTCACAGGTCTATAATTACTTGTGTCAGCTTTTGATCCTCCTTTGTGAATTGGGGATATATTTGCACATCTCCAGTCCGTGGGGACCACTCCTGAGTCCCAGGATGCTCTCATAATTATGGTTAAGGGTTTGCTTTCTTCCTTTGCTGCCACGTTTAATATAACTGGATAGATCTTATCCACCCCAGGTGCCTTTCTTATGTTTAACTTCTCCTCCACTTTGCTCTCAGTTATTACAAAATCATTAAGCACCCTGCTACAATTTGATAACCTTCTGGCACTTTCAAACCTTAATAACTCCTCATGTGTGAATGTAGATGCAAAATACTCATTCAGTTTGTTTGCTATCTGAGCAGGATCATCAACAGTTCAAGTGTATTGTGTGTTTCAACGGCAAATATCAGCAAATAATCGATAGATAACAGTAAATAATTTGGTGAGGATTTACCATTTTATTCTTATGTATTTATTGAAAATACCTATTTTTATTGAAACTTATCACAATGCATAATTGAAAATCTAAGATTATTAAGGTTTAATAAAATCTCTGAAATTATAATAATTTTCAATTTAATTTTTTTTTTATAATTGTATACTATAATTGTATTTTTGTAATTTTATCTTGAATTTGTATTTCGTTTTTCTTATTAATAAAATTAATTATATGCATTAGTATGTATAAATATTACACATATAATATCGGTGTAAATACACCATAGTTAACCCATAGATTTGAGCTACGATTGTAGTGTAGAAGGCATCGTTTTAATTGTATCTCATAATGTGGTTGCCTTCACAACAAGATAGCTACTATTGAATTACTTCAAATAAATAACGCTTCTCTAGTAGAGAAGGCTACTGTTATTTATTTTCAGCGTACCACCACCCAGACGATCGTTTCGAAGCTTTTTGGCTTCGTCATCAGTGGGCGGGTAAGTAATACAATAAGCCATCTCAGTTGCGAAGTTATATCCACATTATGAGAGATGCCAGAAGGGTGTGGTGGTAATGTATTTGGAAAATTAAATGCACTAGGCATAATCCTTATGGGTTTTGATAATGAGATGGCTTATTGTATTACCTACCCGCCCACTGGCGGTACGCTGAAAATAAATAACAGTAGCCTTCTCTACTAGAGAAGCGTTATTTATTTGAAGTAATTCAATAGTAGCTATCTTGTTGTGAAGGCAACCACATTATAAGATACAATTAAAACGATGCCTTTTACGCTACAATCGTAGCTCAAATCTATGGGTTAACATGGTGTATTTACACCGATATTATATAGTTAATTATCAAAACCCATAAGGATTATGTCTAGTGCATTTAATTTTCCAAATAAATATTACAAATAAATAAATAACATAAAACTCTTTATGACAATTTTTTCATTATACACCATTTTAATAATCCTAAAAACCATGGAAAGCTAAAAAAAATTTACCCCGCTATTTAAAAAGGTTGCCCACACCTGAGCTAGAACATATTGGGATCATGGATAAGATTCTAAGATTAATCACAGAGTTACTGGGCAGAAGAGAGAGAGCTGTTAGTGGTTACACTTCAGACTGGGCTAATATTAGGATTGGGGCCAATGTTTCTAACTTTCATAAATGATACTGATGAAGGGATAGAGGGCACGATGTTAAAATATGCAGATAATGTGAAGAATGGAAGAGTGGTTGACCATGAGTGCCCACCAGCTACATCAGGATGACTTGGATATGCTTCAAGAATGGTCAGAAAAATGGCAGCTATGTTTTGATGAAACAAAAGCAAGGTCTTACACACTTGAAGAATCGCAACTCCAAAATAACTTATTCACTTGGTGGGATTGAATTAAAAATAGTAGAGGAAGAAGGGAAATTTTAGAAGTTACAAAGTGGGCAGACATGAAGTTCCCTTAGCAGTGTACACAAATGGCAAAGAAAGTCCACAGTGTCCTATTAATGATTTATAGAATATTTACTTTTAGAGATATGGAGGTCATAAACCCACTGTACAGAGCAACTGTAAGGCTGCACTTGGAATGCTGTGTCCAAGTATGGAGACTGCACCTAAAAAACACTGGCATCTTGAAAGGGTCCAAAGATGGGCAACCCACTTAGTGAGATCTGCAAACAGGTGCCCACATGAGGAAACACTTTGGATTTGTCAGCTACAGAGCTTGGCAACTAGACACCTTCGAAGGGACCTGACTAAAGTTTGATTTGATTTGATTTTGATTTTATTGGCACAAAAACGATTAAAGTTATACTGCGCCAAGAAAACCTGACTAAAGTCTAAAAGGCTCTAAGAGGAGAAAGTAAAATAAATGACTGTGAAAAATTTCACTGTTATGAATGGTTTGAAAACTAGGAGTCATAAATTCAAATTACAGGACGAAAAAGTTTAGGCTGAATTGCAGGATGGTTTCTTTCAGCTAGTTAGCTGTTAATTACTGGAATAAATTACCTTTGTGGATAAGTCAAGCTGACAACTTGGATATATTCAATGGTCAACTAGAAAGTTGCATACATGAGGAAGAATCACATAGATAGTTTTTCTTTTTATACTGTTTACTTTTATTAATTTTTTTGGTTAGTGTAGCAAAAACCTGTGGGAACCTTGACTACATGACTTAATATGACTAATGCTAACAGGCAGCAGGAATTTCTGGCGATTCTGCTATAACTGCAGCAGCTAGTTTTTTTAGCCAGTTCTGCTGTGGAAGAGGGTCATACTAGTGACACCCTGATTTAGTATTTCAGTTCATTCCAAAGGTGTCAATCAGACTGAGGTATGAACTCTACACTAGCCAGGTGCATTGTTGGATCTAATTTTCCTCAAACCAAATTTTTCATGCTGCTTGCTGTACAAGGATGTAATATTATTGTACTGGAATATGGAGTTCATTTCCACAAAGCAGCTAGAATGTGGACACCACTGTTCAGAATGTCAATGTAACTCGAAATTGATGGTTTTAGGCACGATAGCCAACAGTCTGAGTTCAACTCATGAGATACACCCTCACACCTGAATCCAAACTCCTCTGAACTCAACTGTGGGCATAATACACTCTGGCTGATGGTATTCCCCAAGATTTTGCCATAAACTACACTCAACTGTTGATCTCAAGAATACAATGTGACCTGTTACTCCCCAAGGCCTGTTCACCACTGCACACAAAATCTGGTGTTTGTTGGTGTGATGTGGGAGTTGTAAGCAGCAGCTCTGCCATGCAACCTCATACCCAGGTAGTTGCCTATAGATTCACTTACAAACATTCTATCCAAGCAAATTACCTGACTGTTTGCACACTTTATTGTTTTTGTTCTTCAATCATTTTAGCTATAGTTTATTTTGCAAGGTTTGAAACGTGTGGCTATCACATGCAATGACAAACTGCTGATGTGGCATCCAATGATTAACCCTTTTCCAAGTGAGTTTGCTGAATGCATGTGAGCTCATGGTAGTCAATTTTCCAGTAGAAACTGGCTGTTGTGGAAAACTGACTACTAAGTATATATATGCATTTAAATATTAATATATTCTTATTTTGGTTTTATTGCTTAACCCAATATGATATCAAAATAATTTTGATATCATATACTTGGATTTCAGGAAAGATTTTGACACTGTTGTGCATGGAAGATTACTGTACAAACTGGAGCAGAATGGTATTAAGGGTAAGCTGCTACAATGGATAAAAGGGTGGTTGACTGAAAGAAGACAGAGTGGTAATCAATGGACGCTGCTCTTCGTGGACTAATGTTATTAGTGGAGTCCCACAGGGTTCGGTGTTGGGCCCACTGTTGTTTTGTATATTTATCAATGATATTGATGAAGGTATATCAGGCTTAGTGCTAAAGTTAATTCTGATGGGATTCTCCTGCTTACTCAGATTAAGAACCTGAGGGGGAAGGCATAGATTCAAATTGAGGAAAGACAGTTATAGAACAGTTGTGCAGAAATTTGCCTTTAGCCAGCGGGTGGTTAATTGCTGGAACAAACTTCCATCTGCCGTGGAAGTTGATAGCTTAAATAAATTCAAGGAGGAACTGGACAAACGTTTAGAGGGAATGGTTGTGTGAAAAATTTATTTATTTTTTTTTTGGCTGAATGCTACATAAGCTCATATGCTTGCTTTCTTGCATCACATGCCTCTATTACTATTACAAATGAAATTATTGTCAAATCAGAATATTTTATATATACCATCATCATCATCAGCCATTTTCAATCCAATGAAGGATGAAAGCAGTCTCTCCAGTAACTTTCCAGTTCCTTCTGTTTTGTGCAATGGCCATCCATTTACTACCCAAGAACTCGTGAATTTCATCTGTCCATCTCTGTCGTCTTCCAGGTTTTCTTCTAACTCCTCTTGGGTACCATTCTGTTATTTTCTTAGTCCAACTGTCATCATGTCTTCGAGCTATATGTCCTGCCCAAGACCATATACACAAGTATAAATGTATAATATAAACAAACCGATTTATGTATGTAAATTAAAATAGGCAGCAGAATGGATAAGCCCTCTGAGATGAGAATACAACGAAAATCAGTACTTAAATATAGAAGAACATTGTGGGGGGGGATAAATTCAGAGGAAGTGTTGTGGAAGGAACACATATCTAAAACTTTTAGATACTTTAAATAAGCAGCCAATGCACCATAATTTACAAGTCAGTTATAAAAAAATTTAGACCAGCAACCAGCATCCCCTGGAAACACCAAAACCAAATAATGTGGAATATCACGACCTGATACTTAACCCGATTTTCGTCCGTTCCCTTTTTAAGCCTAACTTGAAAATTGCCCCCCCCATGAAAAAAAAACTAATTATTTCTATAATTTCTACTCAATCTACAAAATTGAAACTCTCAATATACATAAACAGAAGTGTTTTCTTTGATTTCCTACATTTAAAAAGAGCAAAAATTTATGATCAAGTATGCATTTTTGTAATTATGCCCGCAAAAAACACAAGCAGGTATTCGCCTTGATTATAGAACGTGTCATTGCATTTGTTTGAATTTCCCGCATCATTGTGGTGCTGCTGGCTAAAACGAATCAACTTACATGGAGCCATAATTGATGTCGAAGCTAACAGCATTCGCTGTTACCAAGGTGATACAGGGAGAAAAAAAGAAAGTATGCACCTTTCTTGGATAAGAAACAGTTGTGCATTATTGCTTTCTAACAATATTTTGCATTATTGCTATTGTTATTTTTTTAGTTTTTAGGAGCATTAGCAACTAAGGCCATATTGCTCCGGGATATGCGGTGGTCATTCCTTGACCTTTCCGCATCCTCCGTATTTGGTGGCTCGAACCCTGGTCTAATCAAGAAGCGTGTGCTACGCACTGCTGCTCCTTCCCACCTGGCTACGGAGGCGCCTTTATTGCTATTATTGCTATTACAATATTTTGCATTACTGTAATTGTTGTAGGCAACAATATCATTACAGCATGTTTTCTGGATGTATACTTTATCTTCAAATGAAATTTCTATAAAATATTTCTATATATGACAGAGAGTAAAAAAAATATGTGGAGGTCCTAGAGTCTCGAAACTTTATTAGACAGTTGGACAGACAACTTGAGTAGTCGAGACCCGCTAATTTTCGTAAAATCGGACAAATGCTAATAATTTATTGTAATTTTTTCTTGTAGAGGATCTGCGATCTCATTATGGATTTAAAATAAACTTTGTGGATTTTTTTGAAAAGGGTATTTTTGGAAATTTTAAAGGAATATTAAATTTTAGGAATATTATCTATTTTATTTTAAGGCAGAAGAATACTCTTAACTGGGGTTTTCTTCAGGAATGGTTGCATCCGGGCGAGGTGTAATTCAGAAAGTGCTGAAATTGCAATTATATGGAAGGAGGACGAAAAGGAAAAAATCAGCTTTTTCCTAAATCCTTGGATGGGAGTAATTGTAGGCATAAAGGGAGATGATGTCCTGAAGCCTGATTGATGGGGGCTTTTCATTAAAGCCTTAAAGCCCCCATCAGGCTTTCAATCAATAGAAATATTTTGAAAATATTTCCATTGATTGCTGCGTTATAAGTTATAAAATAATTTGTTATTTAGGGTAGTGGAGAACATTTTATACTTCTAACATGTACTTGTCAATAATCCCGCTGGAAATAGTGCCAAAGTGAGCTGCATTATAAATTCAAACATTGCTTTATAGCTTGTTCTTAAATGCAAATGACTACGGTTACTTTCGACTGACCATATATTTTCGCCTTGTACAGATATTTTATTGTGGAAAGTTCCTTGCGGTAAAATCAATCAGTAGTAGTCCTTTATTGTACCTAAAGTAATTTGTTATGGTGGGGGAATGGAAAAGGTTTTTGCTCCTAATTGATGTAGCACTTTCAAATTTTCCCAAAGCAGATCATCCGGACAAAATGTAAATTAGAAGGACAGATGATCTGCTTTGGGAAAATTCGAATTTTCTGTTTATACTTCGGGACGACCACATGGTCAGAGGAGTTCTCAAGATAGAGAGAATACAAGAAACAGCACCACATTTAGCAGTCACAAGCTTTATTGTGTGAAATGACCTTCCCACAGCAAAACAAGCAAAGATATAGGAAGTAAATCTATTTTTCAATAGGATATCTTTTTAATGCAGCTCAGAACAGGAAATGCAGACTTCGAACAGCACATGACTGTGCATGGTGAATTTTTTCGGCTTGTGTACAAAGAAAAAGAATTTCTCCCTTTGTGATAACATCAAATGCATACCAAGGAAATATTGAAATATTTTCTAACAATACTTTTTGAATAATCCGTTAGCTTTGTATTGTTAGAAAAAATAAGCAATTTTGTGAACAATACACATTTCAAAAAACAATCCGTTATGCATAGTACATGATTTTTTTTCTTCTTGTATGCACCAGTTTAGTTTATAATGTGGCTATCAACAGAAATATTTTCTTGAAATTTCGTTAGATCAAATATACATCTAGAAAATGTGCTGTACCGATATTGTTATATTGTTCTCTAAAAACAATTACAATAAAGCAAACTTTTTTGTTTTCTTAAATGTGCATTGTAGTGATCAGTTTTACACCTGTTTTCCCCATTTCCAGTGTGGCTTCCAATAGATGAATTTCCTTGATTTTACATTAGTAGATACAATACATATTGAAGAAAGGAATATGATCTTTTTCAAAAACAATTATTGCAATTTTTATGTTGTTTCTTATGCCAAGAAACAGTAGCGTGCATTTTTTTTTTTTTTTTTTTTGACTTCTGGATAAAACTTTAGGAAGAACTGTGGTGCAATGCCGAGGCATTCACAGCCCAATGTAAACATAACTCCCTTTTGTAAACTGAGGCGCACACTCACTAAAACAACAAATGAATGAGGTATTGCATTTCATGAGGGCTAGGCTGGTTAAGGCAGAGGTAAAAAAAAAATAATTGAAAATGCACACTTGATTGAACATTTGTCTTTTGCATGATAATCAATAGAAATTTTTGAAATTTGAAGTGGGAAAATCAAAGAAAACAGTACTGGCTGGCTCCAGATATAGGGAGTTTCAGCTCTGTGGATAGAGTAAAAATTATAGAATTTATTATTTAAACTTAACCGATTAGCTGGACCCTACAAGATGCGAATCAGGTTAAACTAACCAGAGCAACACGAACAATAAATGAAACAAGTGAAAATTAAAAATAGCATGACCCTCAAATTCCATCTTGTTGGAACACCACAGGAATGCAGTGATGTATATCCCTGGATTTCAAACATTTTACAAATCAATACATTGAAGAGCAACTGAAAATACACTATCAAGCTGCCAATGCAATAGATTTTCACAACCTTATTGCAGTCAAAAATTAAACCAAAATAACTTAAGCATTCTGTTTATATGTATAATTTATATATAGAGGAAAAATGGAAGAAACAAAAAGTGGAAAAAGAGTGAAGAAACAAATAAATAATAAAGAAAGAAGAAGAAGATGGAAATGGGAGAAGGGTGGAAGGAATATGTAAAAATTTTGGAAAATGTTAAGTATGGGGCAAATACAGTTGGTTCTTCTATAATGCAGTACATGTGTTCCTAAAAATCTCTGCGTTATGGTATTTCTTGCATTAAAACAACAGGGCTTATGGGAAAAATAAACATAGGGGCAGAGCACTCAAAAAAAAAAGTTCAGCCTGGTGAATAAAACACTAAAAAAAGTTAGAAACCCCATAAAATTGCTAACACAGGTTTAAACATCTTAAACATATCTAATAAATAAATAAATATTACAGTAAATATAGCACAGTAATATATATATACTAATTGATATTTCTGTTCACTGACATTTTTTTTTTGGATTGTAAAATTTAAAACAGCAATCAATAATGATAAACACGGCACACACAAATTGCACAAGTGAGATACGAAGTAAAAAGTATGAAACTTAAAAAACAGGAATGAAGGGATTCTGAAAATGTATGTTATTTTATATATTTGAAGATATATTAAAAAGGGAATTTTATATTTCCTTTTTATATTAAAAAGGAAATATAAAAAAAGGGAATATATAACAAAGCGGGAACGAGAGTAGCCTTGTGCAGGTGAAGTTTTTACGGCTCAGGAAAATAGAGAAGTTTTTTTCTGTTTTATTAACTTAAATTGGCATATTAACTTATTTTCTAGAGTAGCTTTATATTCCTAGTTACGATACTTAGTTTAAATTTTAACTTAGATAGAGATTTTGTAGGTTATTACTTAGTATCGGTAAGGGTATCCAATCCACGTGTTTTACAAATTTCACAGAGCCGGCGAACGGGAAGTTTTTAGCTATATTTAGCAGCTTTATTGACTAATTGTTATATTAAACTATTTTCTATGAGTAGCTTATAGACCTAGTCAAGATCCTTGGTTTATTCTGCATTGAGACAGCGAGATTTTGGAAGTTAATTAATATTTAAGTGTCCGTAGATTTACCATTCGTAACTTGTCGCCATTGTTATACAATACAACATAATATCCCGAACTAGATAGCGTTAGCTTAGTTTAGTATAGTATATATATAATATTATCAAATTCAGTAAAATTTATTAATCTTGTTGAACTTCATTGTCAATTAAATTGTACTTTTTAACTAAATAATAATGACTTAGATTTTACAAATGTAACATAATTAATTAATACATAACTTGATACGGAAGTTATATAAAGAAACTCGAAGATACTGAAAAATTATATATAGATATATAGCATTACAACTGCATTGGGATACAAGTTTAGGGTTATAATTTTTTTAATGAAATTGAATCGAAATCATGACTCAGACCAGAGCAGAAAAGCAAAAGACTCAAGCTAAATGGAGTGCTGTGGCTCAGGGGAGAACTGAGGGCGGCAGTTGCCCTCTGAATCACAGCCTTTTAAAATGCACTGCTTGCTTGCTTGATGTTTGTGGAGCAATCAGGTATGGGACATGATACTGCCAAGGGAGATACATATTTGTGTGTGCGCGCGCGATGCAAGGAGTGTGAGGAAATGAGGTGACAACTCAGCGTTGTTACGGGCCTATATGAGAGCTTGAAGGATAGGATGGATGCCTTCGAAGGATCTAAATTGAGGGGCCCATCAAGCTCTCAGCTGCCCACATCAACGCCAGAGCATGCACTTGATCATCGCACAATACAGCGGCAACCCCAAGGCAGAATGCGCTGGTCCCACAGGAACTAGTAGTTGTTGGTGACTATTGTCTGGGAAACGGGGAACATGCTATTTAAAAAGGATA
This sequence comes from Mastigoproctus giganteus, assembly GCF_048544385.1. Taxonomy (NCBI): domain Eukaryota; kingdom Metazoa; phylum Arthropoda; class Arachnida; order Uropygi; family Thelyphonidae; genus Mastigoproctus; species Mastigoproctus giganteus. The sequence continues at coordinate 92,687,725 of NC_143586.1, read as the reverse complement.
GGTGGAACAGAACTAGGGTATGTCTGCCAGGTGCAAAGGTTGATGATGTTGTAGAGTGGATATCATCTTTTAAGGGCACAAAAGGTGATATAGATGTACATGTTGGCACTAATGATATTAAAAGTAGGCTGGCAGAATTACTTAACAAGTACAGGTCACTGTTGAAAAAAAGCCGTGAATTAGGGTTGAATTTGAAAGTGTCTGCAATTCTGCCCAGACACGATAGGAGGGAGTATATAATGAGAGCCTTGTCAATCAATTCGGCTATGGAAAGATTGTGCAAGGCTCAAGGGATAGAATTTTTTTCAGCCTGGTCTGTACTTGTTAACAGGAAAGACTGCTTCTACAGGGATGGGATACACTTAAATAGAAAGGGTGCAAGGATATTTGCTGATGCTATCGAGGCAGTGTTAGGTGGGTCGGAAAACTGCTAGATTGGGGGGATACAAGGACTAATAGATTAACAGTAGCCACTAGCAGAGGTGAAAGTGATTCTTGCACTGCTTCTATTGGAATGAGCAGCAGCAGCCCGGAAAACAAGATGCAGGGTATTTCAGAGACTGCTGAGAGTCACTGCAGTACAAGTAAACACATGGATTGTGTTAGGGTAGCCAAGAATAGGAACAGGTGCATGTATACTTGGGCGCCTCCGTAGCCAGGTGGGAAGGAGCAGCAGTGCGTAGCACCCGCTTCTTGATTAGACCCGGGTTCGAGCCCGTCACCACCAAATACGGAGGATGCGGAAAGGTCAGGGAATGACCACCGCATATTCCTGGAGCAATATGGCCTTAGTTGCTAATGCTCCTAAAAACCAAATAACATAACATAACATGTATACTTGCATGTGCACCAATGCTAGGAGTCTGGTAAATAATCTTAACTTATCTTCCTTCATGGATTATGCAATCTGCCTGTTCCAATCTCAAAGAGGTCTGCCCATCTTTTGTTTGGTCTCCCTCTGTCTCTTTTTTGCTTTTGCTCTATATGTATGAGCTAATTTAGGGAATCTATTATCTTCCGTTCTTTCCATCTTTGTCTAAACTATAATTTTTCCATTAATTGAGTAAATCTTTAATTCCTTACTAATACTTACTTTTGGTATTTTATCCAATTTTGTACATCCTTTAACATATCTTAAAAATTTCGTTTCTGTAGCTTGTATTCTATTAATGTCTCTGTTTCGATATTCATGTTTCAGAATTACTAAATAAATTTGATGAATTTGAGGTATTGCTCAAAATATCAAAGGCAGATATTGTTGGGATATCAGAGACGTGATGTCACACAGATATAAGGAATGCAGAACTGGAATTTGGAGAGTACAATGTGTACAGGAAGGATAGCCAGGATAGAAAGGGAGGAGGGGTTATGCTATTAGTTAAAAACCCATAAAATCCAAGGAAATGAAGCCAGTCGACATCGCTGGACAGTGCAATGTCGAGTCAGTTTGGTGTGACATAAGGATTGGGAGATCAAAATTGAGAGTAGGAGTGTGTTATAGGCCTAATGACTCTGATGAGTATAATAAGAAACTGTGGGAAATAGTGGGCCAGTAAATCAGAGTCATATAATGGGGGATTTTAATTTCCCAGACATTGACCGGAATTTGTGGGTTGGTCACACACACACTAGCAAGGCTTTTGTGGATTTATTGGATGATTGTTTTCTACATCAGCATGTTCGGGAGGTAACTAGAGGGAGTAATACTCTTGATCTGATTATCAGTAGTGATTCTTCATGCATTAAGAATCTGCAGATAAAGGAACCACTAGGTGGCGGTGAACACAATTGAGGAAACACAAATGTAGGATAGATGTGCTGAAGTGGGATTTATTCAAAGAGGTAACTACCATCAGGGGTAAAGAGAAGGGTTTTTGCTTTCTTAAAGGTGACTATGATGGTCTGAGACAGTATTTAGATTCTATACAGTGGGACCACCTGATGATGTTACCAACAGCAAATTCAAAATGGGAAGCATTTAAAGAATTTATCTTGGAATCTACTAGGCTTTACATACCAACTAAGAAATACTGTTCAAGGTTTAGGCCTAAATGGATGTCAGATAAACTAATGAGAATATGGCAGAGAAGAAAAATGCATGGGATACATATAAATTAACATGTGACACAGAAACCTATGAGAGATATAAGCTGGTCTGTAACCAAGTCACAAAGGAGATTAGGCAGGCAAAGGCAGTTTATGAGAAATCCTTGGCAAAGGATGCAAAGAAAAACAGAAAAGAGTTCTTACCTACGTAAACTCTAGAATGAAAGGGATGAATCAGATTGGTGCAATGGATATTGATGATTCAATTGTTGATGATCCTGCTCAGATGGCTAACAAACTAAATGAATATTTTGCATCTACATTCAACCATGAGGAGTTATTCAGGGAGGGGAATGCCAGAGGTGAGTTAAACTCTGGCAGTGAGCTAGATGATTTTGTAATAACTGAGAGGAAAATGGAGGAGAAATTGTTGAAGATAAACATAAAAAAGGCACCCGGATTGGATGAGATCTATCCAGTTACATTAATGGAGGCAGCAAAGGAAGTAAGCAAACCCTTAGCCATAATTATGAAAACTTCTTTGGACTAAGGGGAGGTACCCATGGACTGGAGATGTGCAAATGTGACCCCAATTCAAAAGAAGTATCAAAAGGCAACACAAGTAACTATAGACCTGTTAATTTAACTTCTGTTCCTGGAAAATTATTGGAGGCACTGGTTAAAGAAGCACTGCAGGATCATCTAGACAAGACTTCAGTTATAACTCGGATACAGCATGGGTTTGTTAAGGAGAAGTCTTGTCTGACCAATTTGATTGGATACTATGATGTGGTCACAAAGGAACGGGATGCAGGGATTAATTTTGATATCATATATTTGGATCTTAGAAAGGCTTTTGATACCGTTGCACTGGAGGCAAATTGCTGCTATGGATAAAGGGATGGTTGAGTGGAAGTAGACAGAGCGGTAATCAATGGACACTGCTCATCGTGGACTAATGTTATTAGTGGAGTCCCTCAGGGTTCAGCGTTGGGTCCATTGTTGTGTTCTGTATTTATAAATGATATTGATGATAGTATATCAAGCTTAATGTCCAAGTTTGCAGACGATACGAAGGTTGGCAGGGTTGTTAAGGGCACTAATAACAGTACGCTGCTGCAATAGGATCTAGAAAAGTTGAGCAGGTGGGCTTAGAGGTGGCAAATGAAGTTTAACATTGACAATTGTAAAGTATATGGAAAGCATTAACCCCAGAGTGACGTATCAACTCTGTGGTACTACACTGACAGTGGTAGAGAACGAAAAGGACTTGGGGGTAATTGTGCAGGCAGATATGAAGTTTTCTGAGCAGTGCAGACGGTCTGCAAGGGTAGCTCATAATATCTTGTCAATGATATACAGGAATTTTTCTAGCAGGGATAAAGAGGTGATTATCCCCTTGTATAAGGCAATGGTCAGGCCACACCTTGAGTACTGTATACAGGTCTGGAGAACTCGTTTTAAGAAGGATGTAGAGCTGTTGGAACGAGTACAGAGAAGGGCAACAAGATTAGCGAACGGAACAAAGGGTTGCTCTTAAGAAAAAAGGCTTAAATTTTGCAAATTACAGTGTCTGGAGACTAGGCACCTGCGAGGTGATCTGATTGAGGTGTATAAAGCCTTGAATGGTTTGAGCATGCTCAATGCTGATGGAATTCTTCCTCTTTCACAGGTATTTGGAACGAATGGAGGGGTGAAATGGGAGTGGTTTTTTTTATTTTTTGCTGATGCTGCATAAGCTTGCTTTCTTGCATCATCATATGCCTCTACTAATGCTAAAGATTTCATGAAAAAGAAATGCATTTCACCAAAATACCTTAAAAACCCACAGAATTCCAGCTACTGGTATTATCACAAATACAGTAAGATCGAGTTTACTACCCACTTATAATCAGATTGCACTAACAGAAAAGCCCAATAAACCGGGAACTGCAAATTGTTTTATTATTGCTGCTCTTATATTATTTCTCCATGATTGGTTGTTCCACCTTGTGACGGGTATTGCTACAAAGTACACAGGGTGGTTTTGTTGTTTTGTCTGATGTTACTGTTGGTTGAGGAACTCTCCGACAATCCTACAGGTGTTCAGGATTGCGACTTTCTGGAGTTCCTTGTAGGTGTTCGCTGGGAGACTTATTGCTCCTAGGCTGTTATGTAGGGTCTTTGGCATCACACTTGTGGTTGAGACAATGATCGTGATGGTCGTTACTTGTTGCATATGCCACATCTCTTTGATCTCCTGTCTCAGGTTCGTGTACTTGCTGAATTTTTCCCATGGATTTTCTGCAGGTTGCCAGTGTTGGGTACCACTATGTCAATCAGATAGGTAGCCTTTTTCTTCTTGTCCACAAGGGTTATGTCCTGTCTGTTGTGCGGGATTGTCCTATCAGTTATTATGGCGCGATCCCAGTACAGCTTGTGGTCTCTAATACTGCCTGGGGTTCGTACTTGTAGTATGGTACACTTTCTTCGATCAACTGGTATTTTCTTGCTAGCTTCTGATGTATTATCCTGGCTACCTGGTCGTGTCTATGAGTGTACTCAGTCTGGGTGATCACCTTGCATCCCTTGATGATGTGTTGGATCATTTCTGAGGGCAGGCGGCATCGTCAACTTGTGTCATCTAACACTCCAGGCTCCTTGGCGATGTATTTTCTATAGTTTCTGGTGTTGATTACCTGGTCTTGGATGGCGAGCATGAATCTTTCATTCTCGGGGAAGAGCGTCCCGCTCGTGAGCCATGCATTGGAAGCAATTTTATCTATGTGACCCTGATGGAGATCATTATAGTGTCTGCCATGGAGTGTCTTCTCTGCCCATCTTTCTAGCTTCATTTGTACCTCCTGGTTGTGGGGGATGCCTCGCTTAGGTTGAGTGGAGTATACTGCTTGTCTATCTTCCTTATGGCCTGGTGGAATGCTGCTGCTGTGTGTGTTTCTGGAAGTAATCCTTCAGGTTAACTATTGCTGTCTTCTGTTGTTCAATAAGGTCTATCAGGCCCCTTCCTCCTTCCTGGGCAATTGTCAGTCTCTCCATGGCAGCTCTCGGGTGGTGTTGGCGGCTCTTGGTCATCATTGTTCTTGTCTTTCTCATGATATCCTCCAGCTCAGTGTTAGTCCAATCTATGACCCCAAAGGAGCATGTTAGCACTGGGACTGCATAGGTGTTTATGGCTTTAACTGTGTTCCCTCCATTCAGCTTTACTTTCAGCAGGCTTCTGAGTCTCTGATGGTATTTTTCGGTCAGGCGGGCCTTAATTTCCTTGTGCTGTAACTGCTGAGCCTGCATCATCCCCAAGTATTTGTAGGCCTCTCCCTCTGCCATGGCTTCGGTCTCTTTACTACTCTGCAGCTGGTATTTTCGATTGACTAATTTTCTCTGACGCAATCCATGGGTCTTGCATTTGTCTAGACCAAATTCCATCCTAATATCCTTGCTGAATTCTTCAGTGATCTGGAGTAGTTTCTGAAGGTGCTTTTCGTTTCCGCGTAGAGCTTGATGTCATCTATATACATCAGGTGGGTGAGGGTCTACAGGTTCTTCCTTCCTTCTTTGAGGTTATATCTGTACTTGCTATTGTTGAGCATGGGAGATAGTGGGTTAAGTGCTAGACAGAACCACAATGGGCTCAGGGCATCTCCTTGAAAGATTCCTCTCCTGATGGGGATTGGCCTGGTTGTGATGTTTTCGACCTTGATGGTGGTACTCCATTTCGCCATCGTTTCTCCTAGAAAGTTTGTCACTATCGGATTGACTTTGTAGATTTTCAGCGCCTCTATTAGCCAGCTATGAGGCACGGAGTCGAAGGCCTTATGGTAATCGATGTAGGCTGTGTACATGTTGCGGCGCTTCTTGTATGCTTGCTCCATAACCGCAGCATCTATGGTTAATTGCTCCTTGCATCCTTTCTGCTGTTCGGCCATTATGCTCTGGCTCTCCAAGTGGTCTGTTATCTTCCTGGTTATGCAGCTGGTTAGGATTTTGTACATTGTTGGGAGGCAGGCGATTGGCCTATATTTCGCCAGGTTTCTTGTATCTTCGTCTTTAGGCTTCAGATATGTGATTCCTTGAGTGAGAAACTTTGGGTGCCTTATCATTTGGGTGAACTGCTCTACCAGGTGCTTGTGTGTGCAAGTGAGCTTCTTGTACCAGTAGTTGTGGATGTTATCTATTCCTGGAGTTTGCCAGTTGTGAGAGTTCTTGATCATCTGTTTTACTACTTGTTCCCAAATCTCCCATTCTCTCATTTCTTGTACGTCCTTGGTTTTCTTGCATTCTAGTTCTATGCAGGTGGCTCGGCTGTTATGTTTTATTTCCCTGTTCCATATGTTTCCCCAGAAATCCTCAATCGTCTTCTTCTCAGGTGGTCCGTTCCCTTGTTTCCTGTCTTCTCCGAGATTCCTGTAGAAACCTCTTTGGTCCTCATCGAAGATTCGGTCGTTTATTTTCCTCTTGGAGCTCTCTTTGTATCAGCGTAGTCTCTTGCTGAGTGCAAGGAGGTTCTGCTTCAATGTGTCCAAGTACTCTCGTTATTTGGTTTTTAGGAGCATTAGCAACTAAGGCCATATTGCTCCGGGATATGCGGTGGTCATTCCCTGACCTTTCCGCATCCTCCGTATTTGGTGGTGACGGGCTCGAACCCCAGTCTAATCAAGAAGCGTGTGCTGCGCACTGCTGCTCCTTCCCACCTGGCTACGGAGGCGCCTGTCCAAGTACTCTCCTATTCTCTGATTTTTGTCTCATGTTTGCTGTGGACGCTGTCTCTCTTGAGGATGCTCTTCACTTTTCCAATTAATTTCTTACTCCTATTGCCCCGTTGGTACTGGGTCAATTGGCTTATCTTAACTTTTAATTCTTCTATCTTCTGCTGAAGTCTTCTTTCCAAAGCTGGTGGTTCCTTCTGTTTTCGGTACTTCTGCTGCTGGTCTCTCGCTTCTCTTCCATTAATCCTCGTGGCTGTTACTGCAGCACAATACACAGCTGTGTGGATGGCCTCCAGTGTTGCACCATTGCTGTCGAGGTAATGCGGTATTATGCGCCGATTCAGGTGGTCTGTAACTCTCCACAAGGTTCTATTCGGCCTCTGCTTCGGTATCACGTGAGTCTTTGTGGGGTCCATTCCTTCAAAATCTGTTAGGGCCTTCTTCCACTCATCCTCTATTCTGGATATCATTACCTCATCTGTTTCCACTTCAGCTGCTGCGGGTTGTATTTCCAATTGCTCTTCTGCCTCTGGTTCGGTGGTAGTATGTTCTTCCTCCTCTGATTCCATATTCTTTATCCTTTGTAGTTGATTGCTCACGTCCTGCTTGATTTTTTCCAAGATTGCAGGGGCTATTAGGTTCTTCGTGACGATGGTCCTTCTCTGGTCTGCTATTCGCTGACCTGAATATTCAGGAATCGTTCCAGCCACTTGGTATTTAGTCTTGCCCTGTAAGTTGTCATATCGGTCTCTAGCTTCGTTATTTCGTAGTATGCTTGCATGATGTACGTATTCATTTCGATGCTCCACTTCAAGCGTTGGCGTTTTCTCCCTTCCTGGGTGGTCACTAGCGTAGTTGCGTAGGAAGCAATTCCAGTTGGTGGGGCTGGATGGTTTTGCCCTTCTCTTGTGGTAGCCATACAGGGGACAGTGCCACTCATTCCACTGTCTTCCCCGGGAGACCGTCTCTGATTTTTCAAACCGACCCAGAGGGGTCGGTTCAAAAGGCCTGAATGCGAGTGACTTTACCCTGAGCCACACTCGATGCAGTATGATTAAAATACCCCCAGGGGCTCACATCTGGTGAGTATGGGCTTGGCACACCCAGGGTCCTGAGCTGGATATCATCATTCTTCTCTTTCTTGGTGATTTCCTTCTACTTTTTTCTCTCTCTCTCTCTCTCTCTCTCTCTCTGGGTAATTCGGAATTTTTTTTTTTTTTAGCTGGTGCAGCCTAAGCCTCGGGCTTCCTTGCACCATCCGGCTAACAACAATAATAATAATATTTCTCTTCAACATCATCCATTATTGGAGGTGGACCTGTTTAGCTTTGGCTTATGTCCAGTGGTAGTTCTTGTGAGTGATGCCTGACCAAGCCGAGACCAAAAAAACAAGTGAAATATCAGTGGTATGATACGATAAACCAACCTCAAAAGAAAAATAGATATAGGACATTCAAAGCAAGGAACAAAAAAGCTTATAACTTTGGTTGTATTTGTCCCATCCTTAATATTTTCCAAAATTTTTAGATACATATCCCTTCCACTCTCCTTCTGTCTTCATTATTTGTTTCTTTGCCTCTTTTCCACTTTTTTTCCCCTTTTTCATATTGCCCCTGTATACTATGTGATGTGTTGTTGGATATTGCTTATGCAGAAACTTATGTTCATAGTCATCTCTTTCTTTCTTTCTTTAATTTTACTATTAACCCGGTCTAAGTCCGCCCTGTTTTTGTCTAATTTTTAACCCTAACTCAAAAGTTGCTCCCCCCGAAGAAAACTAATAATTTTCATAATTTCTACTCAATTTACAAAATTGAAACTCTCAATATACATAAACAGAAGTATATTCTTTGATTTCCTACCTTTATCGCTCAGCAAAAACTATTAATTCACTCTAAAACAGCAAAAATGTACGATCACATTTCAATTTACTAAATTTTGATGTCGGCAAAACAAGATCCAAGCTTTGAAAATAAAACGCGTTACAGCATTAGTTCAAAAATTCGCGCGTCAGCTCGGCGCCTCTGGCTAAAACGAATCAACGCACGCAGAGAGATAATTGACTGGTCAAGCTTACGTCATTAGCGTTACCAAGGTGATCCAAGGAGAAAATGAAACTGTAAACAACTTTCGTGGAAAACAAACAGTTGAGCATCATTACTTGCGAACACTAATTTGCATGGCTCACTCACAACAGTAGCTTTATTGCTTTTCGTAATTGTTGTACGAAAGAATTGCAACGAATTGGTTTTGAAAAACTAAAATATTGCATTTCCTTTCTTCAATATGTATTATCTACTAAAAAAAATCAAGGAAATTCATATACTGGAAGCTATACTGGAAACGGAAAGAAAAAAACTGATCACTACAGTGCGCATTTCATAAAAAAAAAGTTCGCTTTATTGTAATTGTTTCTAGAGGACTAAATCGGAACAGCAGTTTCATGGATGTATATTTGATCTTCTTACGAAATTTCAAGAAAATATTTCTATTCATAGCTGCGTTATAAACTTCGAAAACTGATATCGAAGGAACTTCACATGCATCTCACCTGGTGTACAAACGAAAAAAAAAAAAAAAAAATGCGCAGCTAGTAACAGATTGTGAGAACAATCCATTACTCGTAGTGAGGGATTGGGAAATTGTAAGTAATTGTTATTGAATACTTCAATATTTCCTTGATATGCATTTGATATCATCAAAAAATTTCCAGAGAAAAATTGAATTTTCATTATCACACAACACCTGAAAAATTCACCATAAAATGTCATGTGTTTCAATGTTTGAATTCCATTCTGAGCTGCAAATGTAATTTCACTTCTCTTGCGCTGACAGAGTAGCCGTTCACCGAATGAAGAAAAACAGGGTTCATTTTCATGAAATTTCCAATTCCCTTCTTTCACTTGAGGGAAAAAAAATTCCTTAGGGGAGGGAGTCCACCCTTTCTAGTCCGACCCTGGAGGGAGGGAGAGAGAGAGAGAGAGAAATAAAAAATACCCTTTTGGTGGGGAGAAGGCCAAGAGATTGTCAAAGGTCCAGAGTGCTAACTTTCATTTATTTTATTTATTATTATTTATTTTATTTTATTATATTATTATTATTATTTTTTTTTTCTTGTGTTGTTCTAGCAATCCATCCTGGATTGGGGCTTCCCTGGCCCGGGATAGTGCTTCTCCTCTTTTCTCCTTCCCTCTCTTCATCTTATACAAGTTTTTCTTTCCTCCCTGGGAAACTTTTTTTTTTGGCTGATGCTGCATAAGCTGATACACTTGCTTTCTTGCATCACATGCCACTACTACTACTACTAGTAGTTCCCCAGGGAGAAGGGCGTGCAGTTAGTAGGGGAGATCTTGCCCTCCTGCTAGGGACGAGTACCTGGAGGCAGTCGTCCAGGTGATCGCTGCTTCCAGGTAGCCAGAATGCCCAAATACAACATCACAATACAGAACACACACATAAGCTCACAAAGTTTTTCTTTCCTGTCACTTTCTCCCGTGCGGGATGAAAAATTTTTTTCTCTCTCTCTTGCCTTCCTTTTCATCTGTCTTCATCCAACATGGGATATTCCTAAGCGGGATGATTTTTTTTTTTTTTCACGACACACACTGGCCTTACCCTGACAATGCGTAAAAACTGAACAGAGCAACGAGGCCGAGATGAACTTTTGTTCTAGGAGCCGCCCATACAAAAACAAAAAATAAATGAAGAAAATAAATAATAATAATAAAAAAAAAAAAAACAGCATTGCAGCTCTAAGTCAGCTTCATCCTAGGATGCCGAAACTGCAATTGTTTTAGAGAACAATATTTTGCATTTTTACTTTCTAACATTATTTTGCATTATAGCTCTGTTACAATATTTTGCTTCGTTTCTTTATATTATTGCTGTAGGAAATGATATCTGTGTGCACGACGTTTCATCACAGATGCTGGAGTTCTAATTAGTCAGTTCATCCTAGGATGCGGAAGTACTAATTAGTCCGATTTTGATCTGGCGCGCATTTGAAAAATCCACATTGCTTTACTGCAATTGTTTTAGGAAACAATATTTTGCATTTTTACCCTAGAGAGAGAGAAAAATAAAAGTATTTTTTCTTTTTTGTGAGAAGCAGGCCAGGAGGTTGTCAAAGGTCCAAAGCTAACTACTTGGCAATGTTATAATAAATGAAATCCAAATCTTTTTCAATTTTAGAAAAAATAGTGTAATCATTAATTATTAGTAAACAATATTATATTATTACGTGTATGAAATGCAAGTAATTTATAAATAAACAATGTTATCATGAATAATGTTTGTGTTCAGTGTATTCCTGTGCTGTGCTATTGAATTGCAATATGCAATGTTGCAAGTGAAAGTTTTGTTCCACAGAATGGTTGTTTCCTCTTACTGAGTTTTATCTGAAAAGATAATGCTTTCCAAAATCTGATTGCGTTCTCTTTTTTATTTTTGATTAGGGTATACTATTTTTTTTTATTTGTCTCTTGTTTATGACATTCTAATGGCTGTAATTTATTGATATTTTCTACCAAAAAAAAAAGAAAAAAAAGTAAATTTTGGCTTGTCATATTTTTAACACAGCAAAGCAAAATGAAGTTCAAATAAATATCTTTATTTTTATAATAATATGTTAACACTCATATTTACATTCAGCATAAAACATAATAGTAGAACTGAAACTAAGCTGGTATATGGTTCATCAATACATATTTACATTCTGCGTATAACACAAATAGTGCCCAGGTAAAAACAAATCAGATGGCAGCAGTTGGTGTTTGTCCAATAGATCAGCATCTTTCGAAAACAAGAGAAGCAAAGTTCTGAAAGGTGGAATGAATTTCCGTGTTTTCCACAAGATGATGTTCCAATCCAGGATGAAAATCTCTAACACAATTTTTTTTCTCAAGTCCTCATAAATGTCACAGTCAAATAACACATGCTGTCACTCTTCACGTTGTCCGCAAGAGCAGAAGTTAGTATGAAAAAGTCCGAATTTGCACAGTTTATCGTTTAGCGACAGTGTCCAGTGGTGAGATATGACTTCTGCATCGATAGGGAGAACCATTATCTTCTGCCTTTATCCGTTAGGTAGGTAACCTCTGGAGAAAACTTTCTAGTAACCTGCGCGGTCAGCGATATGTCCCATTGTGTCTGTCATAAGGTAGAAAGTTTGTTCCTGTTGTTTTTCTTCTCATCTTAGATGTTATGATTTTTCATGTTGATTCTAATATCAAAGAAGTCGGTTGGAATTGCTTGTTTTCAATCTGTAACACAACCCTCTGTAAACTACGTAAAGATCTAGTGGAATAGATCCTGCCAGCACTTGAAGAGCTGATAAAACTGTACAATAGGCACGCATCAGGGCTAGCAGTATGCTCCTTTTTATAGAAATTAATTTTTTTTTGAAATGTTTTATTCTGTAACCTCTGAAACCAGACTCCAGCGCTGAAGGTTACAATAGGGATGCCTTATTGAAACTTCAGCATCCACTGATGAAGATGACTGCCCAGAAAGTGAACATCACAACAGTACAAACAAAGCGTGACTATATCGGAAAGAATAGTCACCGAATGAAGAAAAACTGCTGGCCTCTAAAATATCCACACAGCCCAGAACATTATATGTCATCTGCCAGGTACAAGGGCTGCAGCAAGAACACCAATCACTATAGGATTGTCCTTTCGATAATGTAATGTTAACCCAGATAGTGATTCACGCCAGATGTTAGAAGAACAGATAACAATGAAATTAGCTTTCTAACAAACATTTTAGGAACGTATCATGCAGCAAGTTAAAACTTGGAAAATATGTGGAATAATAATGGTTGGTCCGAAGTAACAGACTCAAAAGAGAAAGAAACAGACCGATTAGCAGCATTTACAGATTTTTTGGTATTTGTTTTTAGATAGATGCCGAAGAAATTACATAGTGCTGTAATATCCTGAAGATAAACAGCTAGTTTCATTCAACGATAAATGTTCTTTTTTTCCCGAATACGTACCAGTAAAATAGCAAAATGTGAACTGCATACTACATTATGCTATGCAAATATGATTTTATGCACAAAGAATATGGAGATTTATGTTGAAAGACAACAGCCAGACAACTTTTCAAGAACGTCCGGATGTGATGAATCAGCTTGTTTGCCCTATTGAAGAAACTAATCACAATATGCTCCTATAACAACTGGTTCTAGCGTTGTCTTTGACTACTAAAATTTTACGAGGAAACACTGTTTGTTGGCTCGCTGAAAAAAAAAAAGAAAAGAGAACTGCCAGCTGAATATCACAAAAAAAACCAGAAATGTGCTCCCACACAACCCACTTTGACAGCTCTATAGATAGCAATGGTGGTGACAGTAGAAAGCCAGAAATTACGCTTCAATATGATCGAATGTGGAATAGACTCATAGGATGAAATGTGATCTACTTCATGTCTCAGGAAAGCAGAAAATGACCAATGGCGTTTTTTTTTTTTTTTTTGGATTCCTGACATTTCAGGAATTAATACCATAAACAACCCGCAGAACAAAAATCCAGAAGTGAATAATACACACGAAGAGCTTCTCATAGAGATTGGCATCAGTAGTGAATCACACAACTCTAAAAAAGAGTAGCCATTCGGTCTCTGCCAAAACTACTTCATGTAAAAGCTGCAGAAGTACAGTTGCATCCAGCCAAAAGAAGATTTCTGATCCTTCTGAAGTGTACACACCTAACCAAGAAGCTATGCTAATACTAATATAATCCCTAAATGAATTTAAAAAAAAAAATTAACGTGTCAATCTAATCTCTAGCAATAAAAATAATGAGCTATGTTTAGCTAATCTCTAGCTAAATAAGGAAGATGTGGTAACCTAAACCTAAATGAATAAAAAAAGATGTGTCAACTTAATCTCTACGTTAATAAAAAAAATAAATAAATGTGCTAATGTAATCCTAAACAAATAAAAATTAAATAAATGCTAATGTAATTCTAAACGAATAAAAAAAAACTGTGCTAGTGTAATCCTAAAAAAATGAAAACTTATAAATATTGTAAATTTAATTTCTAACTGAATAAAAAAGTGTGCAAATTTCCATTAGTAAACCGAACTGAATGAAAAAGTTGTATTAGTCTTATTCCTAAATGAATATATATCTGTAATAGTGTAATCCCTAAATGAATATGAAGAAGCTGTATCGAGCTAATTTCTAAATTAATTAAAATAAAAAAAAAATCTGAACTTATCTGCTTGAATAATGAAAAGCGATGCTGAATTCTAAATATAAACTAAATCTACTTTGTCATAATGTACAAGTGCACCAGGAAGATAGAATAAAACTAAGGCCTTCTGCATTATGTTGCTCAAACTAACTTGCAAGAAACACCCCACTTCTGAAAGAATGTCTCATAAGAAGTGACCTGCTGAAAAAGTTGTAGTAGCGACACACACACACATTTGTAGACTATTTTATTTAGCTGTACTGTTTTATATTAGCATACATAATTTTTGCTACGTTTGTGTATCTAAATATACATATAAATTATGTATGCTAATATAAAGCAGTTTAGCTAAATAAAAAAAGCCAACTTGATAAGTGTGTATTTTTAGTCATCACTGTCACTACTTTGAACATTTTCTTTAGGTATCTTCCCAAAACATAATTCACAGACAGTCTTCGAGTGCTCCTTACAAACTCGTTCTAAACATGCTTCGCAGAATTTCTTTGTTTTACGATCTTTCTTCCTGGGACACTTGTAACATCTACCTGGCTTAGGTGGACACTGTTGGGAAGGTCCAGGAATTTCTTCTGGTGGAATACAAGCATATTTCGCTGCTTTCGCACGAAGATATTTTGGAAGAGTTACCGTGGCCGCTCTTTTACGGAGCTGTGGATTCACTAAACTTTTTCCAATCTCTGCGAGAAACTCGCTTCGAGGGAGTCTCACTTCTGGATTATTGCTACGGAAAATAGCCAAGGCATTTATTCCAGCAATGTTCAAAATCCTGTGGAAAAGTACCATTGGCCACCTTCTGGTTTTCCGATAAGTAGTATACGTTCCACACATTTCATCCAAGACATCAACTCCACCTTTGGTCATATTATAAAACGTAATAATTTCCGGCTTTCTTTTGTCGCCACTGTCAGGATCTATAGTATCGTCGTGGTGCTTAGTCGATATTAGGATCACATTTCTGGTTTTTTTTGGTACATAGGATACAACTGTGGTCTGATCTTGGAATGCGAACAAACTACTAGTCGGCTCGCGTTCCTTCACATTGACCAATTCAGCTGGTAGCTCACGTTTATTTTTTCTTAGTGTGCCAACAAGAGTAATGTTTTTTTGTAGTAATTTAGAAGCCAGAGGCACACTGGAGAACCAATTGTCTGTGGTCAAATTACGGTTGGTTCCTTCAATTGGGCGAACAAGCCGCATCACCACATCGAGGGGCGAATTTGACAGGGCATATGGCCCAGAAGGTTGTCTCCCCACATAAACTTCCATATTGAACGTGAAACACATCTTAGCATCGGCTAATGTAAATATTTTCAGTCCATATTTTGCCAGTTTACTTGGGATGTATTGAAGGAATGAGCATCTACCCCTGAATGGCACTAATTGTTCATCTACAGTTACATACTCCGAAAGTGAGTAAAATCTCTGGCATCTCTCCAAAAACATGAAAAAAATTTCACAAAACGCTGCAAGTCGGTCCAATTCTTTTCTAATGTGTCTATCACTCTTGCTATCGAATCGCATAACCCGAAGGAGGAATGAAAACCTCTTATGGGTCATAACCGATGAGAGCAATTCCGAACCAAGTCCATCTTTACGCCACATATGTTCTGCGTTTATCCCTGCTAGCCCAGACATTCCTGCCAATATTAAAATACCTATCAAAGCTCTCATTTCATCGTTATCTGTTCTTCTAGCATCCTTGGCCAACGAAAAATTAGAAGATATTTTATCAACATATTCGTTAGTATGTTTCACTATATGGGTTATCATTTCATTATCGAAAAATAATAAAAAACAATCAATTGGTGATTTGGCGGACTTACCTGCAGCCTTCACACCTGGTAAATGAATAATGTTACCTCGAGCTGCGCGAATATTTAGACGAGGGGCAACTTTCCTCCACACCGTGCTTTTATCCTTCCCGATATATACATCCTCCTCCAGCTGCTCCCAGTCGCTGTCACTGCCATCGCTTGTCTCCGTGCTACTCCGATGGTCCAATTCCTCACAGAAGGAGCTATCATCTTCTGATGATGACTGCTCATCAGCTGCCCTTTCTTCATAATTCCCTTCCAAGTAACTCCTATGCATTTTCTAAGGTAAATCTGAAATCTAAATATGAAAATAAGTCTGAAATCTAAATGTGAAATATCAACGGTTGTCACTACTTAAATTGAAGTTCTCGCGTTGCGCAGAAGCAAGAAATGTGGAAAATCCGTTGAGCACCCCCCCCCCTCAACTCTTTCTTGTAGTGAAAATAATTTGTTTGGGTGGAGTATGTGTTTTCGCCTTCTACATATGTATAATTGTGAAAACTTCTTTGCGGTAAATTCAGCAAATAGTAGTCAATAATCCCTCTGGAAATATTGAAAGTGTTTCATTCTAACCTTACGGTAAGATCAAACTATAGTACAGTAATCCTTTATTGCATGGAAATTAGTTGTCACCTACAAACGATGTCAGGACAGTAACAATAAACCTATGCAGTTAGAACAGGTGTTTTGTTCTGAGTTTCTTGCAGTAAAATCAAAGAGGAAGTTACTCTTCATGTCACCGCAAGTAATTCGTTACGGTAGGGGAACATAAACTGTCTTCTGTTCGACAGATATCAGTATTTGCAATATTCCCAAAGGGAAATAATTTCAGCTTAGAAGGGACAATGGACGGCATTCAATCCCCTTTTCGTCAATTGGATATACTAGCCATAAATATATTGGAAGCTGGATTATACATTTCAAACATCACTTGAATACAAATGACTACACAGTTACTTTGGACTGATCTGGTAAAATCAGTCTTTTTGTTGTAATTTTCCCAAATGTAATTGTATTCAAACAATTTTCCCAAATTGTTTGAATACAATCACATTTGATTTTACAAAATACAATTACAAAAAAAAAATTCCTGTGTTCAAACAATTTGGGAAAATTGTTTGAACACAGGAATATTTTTTTATTTCCAATGTGTATTTTACTATCGTATTTCCTTTCTTCAATATGTATTTCAATACATATTGTAAATTTCTTCAATACATATCGAAGAAATTACAATACATATTCTGTGTACTGACACAAAATCAAGAAAATTCAACTGAAAGCCACAGTATAAACGAAAAAGAAGAAAAACACTTTGCTGTACTATTGTTTTAGGGAACAGTATTTAGCATTTTTACTTTCTAACAATATTTCACATTATTGCTCTGTTACAATGTTTTGCTTTGTTGCTTTACGTTATTGTTGTAGCGAACAATATCGTGCACGACATTTCATCACAGATGCTGGAATTCTAATTAGTCAGTTCATCCTAGGATGCGGAATTACTAATTAGTCCGATTTTGGTCTGGCGCTCATTTGATAAAAAATCCAGAATAATTCCTCTGGAAATATTAGCTAGTGAACTGCATTATAAATTTCAAACATCGCTGTATTGCTTATCCTTTGAGTGACCGCGTGTTTTCGCCTTTTATTGTAGACACTTTCTTCCAGTCAGTAAAATCATTATTATACCTATAAAGTAATTCATTATGTTGGGGCAAACCGTTTTTGCTCCTAATTGATGTAGCACTTTCGAATTTCGCAAAGTGGATTATTTGAACACAACATACATTAGAAGGTCGGTAAAAGAGTTGATAATTGATGGGCAGCATTCCGACAAACAAATTTTCTGTTTATATTCCGTGATGGTCAGAGATCCCGAAATATAGAGAGAGGGAGGGAGGGAGGGAGAGAGAGAATACAAGAAACCGCACTGACTCATCTGCCAAAAACCACAGTAAAACAGTAAAAGTGTTGGGGAGTAAGTCTATTTGTCAGCGGAGTTTATCTGTTTCTTCTGAACTTCTCCCTTTGCAATGACATCAAAGCGTAACAAGCAAATATCTTCTAACAATACTTTTTTGAGCACACGTTAGTCGTAATCTGTTAGCTTTTGTATTGTTAGAAATATTGCAGTTTTGTGAACAATACACATTTCAAAAAAGAACGTTATTCATAGCGGATGATTTTTTTTTCTTTTGATGCACCAGTTTTCAAAGTTTATAACGCAGCTAAAAACAGATATTTTCTCGAAATTTGGTTAGAAGATCAAACCCAGGAAACTGCTGTTCCGATATTGTTTACTAAAAACAATTACAATAAAGCAAAAAATTTTTTTATCAAATGCGCATTGCAGTGTTATCAGTTTTACACCAGTTTTTTCCGTTTCCAACAGATGAATTTCCTTTATCTTCTGTTCGTAGGAGCAATACGCGTTGAAGATAGGAAATACGATCTGTTCACCTTTGATAAACTTATTATTACTGTATCGCTGTATTGCTTCTTAGGTCAAAAACAGTAGCTCCCCGACCGTCTTTTGTTTATTTACACTTCTCCCTTCTGACTCCATGCGAGGGACGAGGTCACGTGATTTATACTTCCCACGCGTCGCTGGTATTCAGGCGGAGTTGTTTATCTGAACTGCTACTCTCTGTGAAAAGAAATTCGCGTGCTTCACACCAAGAAACGAATCAAATGTCGGGTTTCATAAGCTCTAGGCTAATTAGGGTGGGGATAAAAAAATTAATTGAAAAGGCCTAAAAAAATGCATACTTGATGTCACATTTTTGTCATTTGCGTGAAATTCAATAGAAGGTTTTGAAAATTTAAGTGGGAAAATTCAAGAAAACAGTTCTGGCTCCAACTATAGCGAGTTTCAGCTCTGTAATTAGAGTAAAAATTATAGAATTAACTTTCTGAACCCAGTTGGGGTTGGAACGTACCCCAGCGGACGGGAATAAGGTTAAGCATATTATTTTTACAGTTTTATATAATTATATATAATATATTTTATATATAATTGTATACTATTATGAACCAATATGTATATATCTGTACAGGTAACCCTCATATAACACAGTAGTTTGGTTCCTACAAAATCTTGTGTAATGTGAAACCATGTTATACGGAACTAAGAACCTAAAAGAGGGGCTTACGTTCCAGAAGCTAACAAAAATACACCATTTTTTTTTTTTTTTATAACTATCAGAAACTTAATTTTTATAGTAGTAATAACTTAATATTTAACTTTATTTTTATAATAGTAGTAACTGAACAAACGTCTTACCTTACAAACTGTGATACTTATAAGTCAGATAATATACGTTCATATAATTTTATTCCTCTTCGCTGCTAAGCACAATCTCTTCTGCAGCATCTAGATTTTGTGTACCTTCTGCTCTCTTTAAAAGTCAAGAACTGCACACTTTGAAGTCACAATTTTTTATTGTCTCAAACAAGCACAAATTAAATAGCACAGAATCTAACCCAGGGATCCCAACAAAATACTATCATTTTGTTATATCATATACCCCTGCTTTAAAGATATGAAGCGCAAATTTAACTTTATTACCTTACCAATTAACAAAGTTAAATGATAAGTGAAGAATATTTTTCTTCACTTATTATTGTACGTAAGCGCAAAATAAATTTACGCTTGCGTACATAGATTAATTAATACATACTGTAATATGTACACACTAACTAGTTGATATTTCTGTTCAATGACATTTGGTGGGGTGGGGTGGGGGGGTTAAAATTTAAAACAGTAAAAAAGATGAGCAATCGATAACAAAGAACACAGCACGCACAAGTGAGATATGGAGTAATGAGTTTCTCAAAATTTATGTTTTTTATATGTTTGAATATTTCATGGAAGAGGAAACACATTTTACCATAATAATGTGAGAACCCACAGAAGCTATCAGTACTAGAGCAAATGCAAGAAGATCAAGTTTACTACCCGTTTATAATTGATTACACTAACAGAAAAGACCAACAAACCTGAAACTGTGAATTGTTTTTATTGTTTTATGGTCGTGACCTCCAGAAATATTCTTTAGAAAAATATCACAAAGGCTATATCAACCAGCAATTCAACAGCAGGGATTCACAAAAAGGAATGGAAACGTTGAAAATGACATTAACATAATAGCAGAGTATTCCAAGCACAAGACTCAAAAATACCATGTTATGTGAGATTTTCCGCAATTCTCAAACCACGTTAGAGTGAAACCATGTTAGAGCAAAACAGTGTTATATGAGGGTTGTCTGTCTTACTTCTTCTATATTTCATAAGAAATATACTTCTTCCATATTTCATAAGAAATATGGAAGAAGTACAAATATGAAGTATAATAAGAGTAGTACAAAGTAATAATCATAATTATACCAATTATTGCCTGAATACATCCACAATACAGATAGTGCAATTGGCACTATTGATTTCTGTGGCCCTATACAAAGCCAGTTATAAAAAAATTTGTGGTATAGGTATCTGTGGTATGGGCAACGAAATGGATAGTACCAATTCTTAATTATTTTTACTGGTGCATCAATGGGTGTTGGCCCCTGAATGAGTGCCCATGGATGTATTCAGACAGTTGTTGTTGTTATTTGGTTTTTAGGAGCATTAGTAACTAAGGCCATATTGCTCCAGGAATATGCGGTGGTCATTCCCTGACCTTTCCACATCCTCCGTATTTGGTGGTCATGGGCTCTAACACCGGTCTAATCAAGAAGCGTGTGCTACAAGAAGCTTTCATAATTATGGTGTTAACGGTTTGCTTACTTCCTTTGCTGCCTTCTTTAAAATAATAGGATAGATCCCTTCCGCTCCCAGATGTAATGATAGTATGTTCAATTTCAACAATTTCTCCTCCACTTTGCTCTCAGTTATTACAAAATCATTTAGCTCCCTGCTAGAGTTTGATAAGCTTCTGGTCTCCACTTCCCTACACAATTTTTTCCTCATGTATAATGTATAGGCAAAATACTCATTTAGTTTGTCAGCTGTCTGAGCAGGATCATCAACAGTCAAACCATCAACATCAAATGGACCAATCTGATTCATCCCCTTCCTTCTAGAGTTTACATAAGGAAAGAAGTCTTTGCTGTTTTACTTTGCATCCTTTGCTAAAGATTTCTCATAATCTGCCTTCGCTTGCCTAACCTCCTTTGTGACTTGATTACAGACTCATATCTACCACAGTCTTTTGTGTCACCGGATAATTTATATGCATCCCATGCATTTTTCTTCTATGCCCCAGTCTCATTAGTTCATCTATCATCCATTTAGTCCTAAACATTGAACAGTATTTCTTAGTTGGGACAAAAAGCCTAGTAGCTTCCAAGATTTCTTCCTTGAATGTTTCCGATTCAGAATTTGCTGTTGGTAACATCATCAGTTGATCCCATTGTATAGAATTTAAAAATCTTTAAGTAAATCCCACATCAGCACATCGAGGTCACAGCCACCTAGTGGTGCCTTTATGTGCAGATTCTTAATGCATGAAGAATCACTGCTGATAATCAGATCAAGAGTATTATTCCCTCTAGTTGCCTCTCAAACATGTTATTGTAGAAAACAATCATCCAATAAAACCACAAAAGCCTTGTTAGTGTGCGAGTGACCAACTCACAAGTTCCAGTCACTATCTGTGAAGTTAAAATCACCCATTATAAGATAATCTGATTTACTGGCCCACTCTATTTCTCTGTACAGTTGTTCATTGTACTCATCAGACACATTAGGCTTATAACACACTTCTACTCTCAATTTTACTTTTCCAGTGCTTATGTCACACCAAACTGACTCAACATTGCACTGTCCACCCATGTCAGCTGGATGCACTTCCTTAGAATTTGTTTCTTTACTAACGGCATAACCCCTCCTCCATTTCTATCCTCTCTGTACACATTGTACTACCCAATTCCAATTCTGCATTCCTTATCTCAGTATAACACCACGTCACTGATATCACAACAATATCCGCCTTCAATATCTTCACCAGCACCTCAAATTCAAATTTATTTACTATACTTCTAGCATTGGTGCACATGCAAGTATACATGTTCCTATTCTTACTCTTAGTTATCCAAACACAGGCCATGATTTATTTCTTCCATGATAACTCCCAGCAGTCCTGGAAATCCCCAGCACCTTGCTTTCCAGGCTACTATTAATACTGCTCATTCCAATAGCAGCAGTGCAAGAATCACTTTCATCTCTACATATGGCTATTGTTAATCTATTAGTTTGCGAATCCCCCCCCCAAGCTAGCAGTTTTCCGATCCATCTAACACTGCCTCGATAGCATCAGCAAATATCCTTGCACCCTTTATATTGAAATGTATCCCATCCCTGTAGAAACAATCTCTCCTGTTAACAAGCACAGACCAGGCTGAGAAAAATTCTACCCCATGAGCCTTGCACGTCCTCTCCAGGGTTGAGTCGATTGACAACGCACTAATGATATACTCCCTCCTATCATGTCTGGGAAGAATTGCAGACACTTTCAAATTTAACCGTAACTCACGACTTTTTTTCAACATTGACCTGTACTTGCTAAGTAAGTCCGCAGATCTCCTACTCTTAATGTCATTAGTACCAACATGTACAACAATATCACCCTTTGTGCCTTTAAAAGATGTCTGCTCTACAACATCATCTACTTTTGCCTCTGGCAGACATACCCTGGTCCTGCACAATATATTTCCCATCTCTCTGACAATAGAGTCACCAATAATAACTAGCTCCTGTGGCACCAGCGTATTCTGCCCCAAAGATTGACACTGTGTTGCCTGATACACAAGAGTGAGCTCTGGCATTGATTTGGGAGCTTGATGGGTCCCCTATTTTAATTCCATCGAGGGCATCTACCCTACTCTTCAAACTCTCATAGACACCTATCAAAAAAGCTGAGTTGGCGCCTAATTTTTCTGCACCCAGCACACACAAAGACATCCTCCTCGTAGGATATCATTGGGTGTGCTAAATGTCAAACATATCAATACAAGAAGTAAAAAGCAAATATGCTGCTCTCATTAATACTGAAACATTGCATATAATTCATCATATTTATCTACTTTTTTTGTCAATAAGAAAAACTTGAATTATTGTGTCTTGTAATAGTAGCAATAATAATAATTATTATTATTATTGAAAATTTAATTTAAATTTATTCATGTTGTTCAAGGTTAGGAAAAATATACATATGTAGAGTGACTACATAATAAAATAGATATTATAAAATGAGAACTTTTTTTGGATCCGGCCCACCAACTACTCTGAATATTTCTATATGGGGCCCTCCGTTCAAAAAGTTTGAGGGTTCCTGACTTAAAGCATATATAACATACAAATATTCTGAACATGCTTATTTAATATGTACTTATTCAAACCTTTCAAACTACTGTAATCTTCATGTTTGTCAGACAATGTCTGGAGCAGATCTTCTAATAGTAATTGATACCTAAAAGAGAATAAACTTTATTTTCTTAAAAATATAAAGGTAAGCTTGAAAATAGATATGTAGTAAAATCTGCTATGAAAGCTTTCTGACTTGAAAACAATTACAAAATGCCATTGTCACATGTCAGAGTAAAATAATCCATAGCGCATTGATTCTAATTTGTTCATTCAATGTTTATATATATGAAATTATGATTTAAATATATAGTATTTATTGCAAAAAATGATTAAATATTATTTACAAGAATAAATATATTAATTACTATTTACAAGAATAATTTTTTTTTTTTTTTTTATAAAAACACCAGACACAAGAGGTATTTGAACCTATAGTACTTAGTACCATTCATGGGTTGGAGGTTGAGAAATAGAAAGAAGATATTTGTTGACATTAGACTTGAACTTCTATAGACTGTAATTTTCAGGAAATATGTACGTAGGAAGGTTGTTCCAGAAAACAGCAGTTGAATGAATAAACGAGGAAGATGAAAAGTTAGTTCTGTGAGTTTAAAGTTGGACAGTAAATGGATGTTGGCTGGTAGCAGCACGTGTTCGGACTGTTTTGAAAGAGAGAGAGAGCAGGAATAACAGAAGCCAAATCAGAAGATCAGTGCCCATGGAAGTATCTGTAGAAAAGGCATGCAGCAGACAGTACATCTATGAGACAGAGAGTGGAGAAACACTGTTAGAGATGAGTCATTAATTAACCTAATAGCCCTTTTCTGAATGGAATCTAGAAATTTGAAGGAGGTTTTGGGGGCACCGTCCCAGATGTGGGAACAATATTCCATGGTAGGGCAGATTTGCGATTTGAGAGAGTGAACAGCTGTTTGGAAGAAAATTAATGCCAAGAGCGAAAGAGAAAACCAAGTTTTTTTAGATGCAGAGGAAGCAATATTTGTAATGTGCTTGTGCCAAGAGAGAGATTAGAAGTCAGGGTAATCCCCAAAAGAAATATATCAACTTGCCTAGAAATCGAAGTGTCACCAACGATAAGCATAGGAGCAGAAGAATCCTTTTTGCGAGAAATAAGACAGGACTGAGTTTTAGAAGGATTGAAATCAACTAAGTTGTCTTTGCCACGCTGGGGAATTACTTGAAGATCAGCATTTAAGGAATTGGTAGCAGATATTCGAGAAGTTAAAGCTGATTGAGCAGAGTGAGATTTCTCAACCTGGAAAGTGTAATGCAATGTGCTATAGTTGGAAAAACTATGGATAGGATTTCTGGTCACTTGAAAAAAGTCATTAATATACAAAAGGAAAAGAGTGGGGGAAAGAACTGAACCTTGGGGACACCACATTAGTGGAGAAGTTAGAAGATAGAGAGCCATCTACCATCACCATCAGGTCAGAGAAAACTGGATAACCAATTAAGAAAAACAGTTGGCAAACTATAAGAAGGAGGCTTGTTTAGAAGACCTTTATACCAAGCATGATCAAAAACCTTTGAGATGTGAAGAGCAACTGCTTGTGTTTCAAACTTTTCTATTGAATTTGTCCATAAAAGAGTAACATAAGCCAGAATATCACCAGTGGATCGACACTGACGGAATCCATACTGGCGATCGTTGATCAGACGGAAGGTTTCTAGATAGTTTAAGAGTTGGCGGTTAATTGATTTCTCCATTACTTTAAAAAGAGCAGTAATAATTGCAATGGGATAATAATTGGATGGGAGGGATTTGTCAGCCTTTTTAGGAACTGGCTGGATATGAGCAAATTTCCAAGTAGAAGGAAAAACACCTTTGGGATAAGAAAGTGAAAAAAAGGTAGCAAAGAACAGGAGTAAGTTAAGGAGCACAGGTTTTGAGAACAAAAGTAGAAATGCCATCAGGACCTGGAGCTTTCTTAGCATCAAGATTCGTCAAAAATCCTTGTGACGTCCTTTTGATGGAAGACCACAGGAGGCATTGAATGGAGCGTTGAGAATGGTGGGAGGTGTTTTACCAAGATCATTAATACACAAGTTGGAAGAAAAATGGGATGCTAGCAGGTCAGCTTTATTCTTGGCTGAAGTAACAATAGAATCATCTGGTTTTGACAGAGGTGGGAGCAGAGATGGGCAAAAGTTGTGGCCAATAGCTTTGGCATGAGACAAAAATTTGCGGCTACCATTAAAGCAAGAAGCAAGTTTTCTACTCTTAGCCTGTTCAAACTCTAGTTTTGACAGATTAATAACTGCTTTACAATTGCCGCGAGACTTGGTGTAGGCAGAAAATGAAACTGAAGAATTAGAAACAAGCCAATTACGATATGCAACTTTTTTCTCTTGAACAGCCCTAGCACATTTATTGGAAAACCACGGTTTAGATAACGGATAAGATTTTAAAGTGGAGTGTGGGATAAAGGATGGAATCCTTTATTTCACATTCCACATTAAAATGGTCCTTGAGGTTTTCACAGACATTCTCTCAGATATGCCAGACAAGCTGTACTTGCTACCTGGGAGTCTAAAATGCTGATGGAACTGATATACTGGTGACACTCAAGTCAAGGGGACCCAATTTCGGCGAAGTCCAGGTGGTCTATGACAGTCAAATCCTCTGCTTGCACCTTCATGAAGGTGAGTAACCACCCAGGTGTGAACGAACGTAAGCAGGGGTCGAGGTGTGGCGCCCACACCACATGGAGGAATGCCGCCCCTCTATGTTACAAGGCAGTACTAGGTGGTAGATGACTCTCATCAACCGGTGCAATACCACGACTTTGCTTATTGGAGGCTTGAAGTAGTGGAACCTATGTTTAGTCTCTAGAGCTAAGTTCCAGTCAACCCTTCCCTATCTCTTCCATCATGCAGTATGATTGATGACTTTTGAAGTTATAATGAACATTGTGGCGAGATGCAATATTCCTTGCTTTTCGAGGTGTTCGCAGGCCGGCCACTAGTTAGTATACCGGACCAAACCTATTGGTAACTCTCTAGGAGGCTTCCGGATCAGCTAGTGTATAATCTTGCTCCCTCTACTCTGCCAGATAGTGACTGGAGGGAGTCCGAGTAGTGTGTATGCGTGGAGCATTGTAGAGTCCACATTATGTCAAGGATCTGGGTATATTCTTACCATGTGTATGCCATATCCAATAATTTCATTACTTCATACAGCATGTCCCATCCACTTTTTCTTACTATTGAATAAACCATGAATTGCCAAACTAATAGAGCAAGCTTATCTGCGAAACGATCTAAACCTCCCAAGCACTTCCTAATTAATTTCACAAATATACATGGTCTCAATTCTAATCTCAACGATGTCCATTTCCACTTCCAGTCTGCGAAACCCCATGTACTTTTTCTGACAATCTCAGTTATCGGTTGATTCAACTACTGCTCATCTCAGATGACCAAATTATTCTCTGTATGATTCCTTTCACCTCAAAGGTGGTACTTGTGCATATGTCCTTTCTGATATTTCCCGTAAGAGACTCAGCAATTTGGAATCTCCTCTCTTTGATCTTCTCTGGCTTAAAATCTCTCTACCTCGTTGTGTCAAATTCATCTGTTGTCTCTACCGCTCTCCCAGCTCCACTAATCACTTGAGCTCTTTGACTTTCTCTCTTTGCAACTTAACTTTCTCCAGTCCAACTTTCCTAATAATGAGGTAATTTTCCTTGGTGATTTTAATGTTCACAACTCCAGCTGGCTTCCGTTTTCTAGTCACACCGACCCAGCTGGCTGAGATGCTGAAACTTTTGCAATTACTAATGACCTTGCACAGATTGTTCATTTACCCACAAGAATACCGGACAATCCTAATCATACAGCCAACACGGTTGATCTTTTTCTCATAAACAACCCTTCTAAGTACACAGTCGAAGTGAGAGATCTTTTAGGCACTTCAGATCACAACTTGGTGATTGTCTCTTCTCCAATGGAGCCTTTATCTCATGGCTATTCCCAACCTCGTGTTGTTTGGCATTACAAGAATGCAAAATGGAATGACCTGCAAGATTTCTTTTCTTCTTTTCCTTGGTCGAATTACTGTTTCAGAACTTCTGATGTCAACGTTTGCTCAGATCGTGCCAGTGAAATTATTCTTGCAGAAATGTAATCCTTTATACCACACTCCACTTTAAAATCTCATCCTTTATCTAAACCTTGGTTTTCCAATAAATGTGCTACGGCTGTTCAAGAGGAGTACGTTGCATATCGTAATTGGCTTGTTTCTAATTCTTCAGTTTCATTTTCTGCCTACACCAAAGCTCGCAACAATTGTAAAGCAGTTATTAATCAGACCAAACTAGAGTTTAAACAGGCTGAGAGTAGAAAACATGCTTCTTGCCAAAGCTATTGCCCGCAACTGTTGCCCATCTCTGCTCCCACCTCTGTCCGAACCAGATGGTTCTGTTGTCACTTCAGCCAAGAATAAAGCTGACCTGCTAGCATCCCATTTTTCTTCCAACTCATGTATTAATGATCTTGGTAAAACACCTCCCACCATTCCCAACACGCTCCATTTAATGATTCCTGTGGTCTTCCGTCAAAAGGATGTCAGAAGGATTTTGACGAATTTTAATGCCAAGAAAGCTCCAGGTCCCGATGGTATTTCTCCACTTGTTCTCAAAACCTGTGCTCCTGAACTTACTCCTATTCTTTGCCGCCTTTTTCACTTTCTTATTCCAAAGGTGTTTTTCCTTTTGCTTGGAAATTTGCTCATATTCAGCCAGTTCCTAAAAAGGATGACAAATCCCTCCCATCCAATTATCGTCCCATTGCAATTACTTCTACTCTTTCTAAAGTAATGGAGAAATCAATTAACCGCCAACTCTTAAACTACCCAGAAACCTTCCGTCTGGTCAACAATCGCCAGTATGGATTCCGTCAGTGTCAATCCACTGGTGATATTCTGGCTTATGTTACCCATTTATGGACTAATTCAATGGAAAGGTTCAGTGAAACACAAGTAGTTGCTCTTGACATCTCAAAGGCTTTTGATCGTGTTTGGCATAAAGGTCTTCTAAACAAGCTTCCATCTTATGGTTTGCCAACTGTTTTTAGTAATTGGTTATCCAGTTTTCTCTCTGATCGCTCATTGAGGGTGATGGTAGATGGCTCTCTGTCTTCTAACTTCTCCACTAATGCCGGTATCCCCCAAGGTTCAGTTCTCTCCCCGCCCCACTTTTTTCCTTTTGTATATTAATGACCTTCTTCCATTGACTGGATATCCTATCCATAGTTTTGCTGATTACAGCACGTTGCATTCTACTTTCCATTTTTAGAAACCTTGCCCTGCTCATTCAGCTTCAACTTCTCAAAAATCTGCTACCAATTCCTTAAATGCCGATCTTCAGGTAATTCTCCAGTGGGGCAAAGACAACTTAGTTGATTTCAACCCTTCTAAAACTCAGTCTTGTCTTATATCTCGCAAAAAGGATTCTTCTGCTTCTATGCTTATCTTTAGTGACCGATTTCTAGGCAAAATGATATATCTCTTTTGGGGATTACCCTGACTTCTAATCGTTCTTGGCACAAGCACATTACAATTATTGATTCCTCTGCATCTAAAAAACTTGGTTTTCTCTTTTTATCTCGGCGTTACTTTTCTTCCAAACAGCTGCTCACTTTGTATAAATCGCAAATCCGCCCCGCCATGGAATATTGTTCCCACATCTGGGGTGGTGCCCCCAAAACCTCTCTCAGGCTCCTTGATTCCATTCAGAAGAGGGCAGTTAGGTTAATTAATGATTCATCTCTAACAGAGTCTCTCCACTTGTCTCACAGACGTACTGTTTCTGCTGCATGCCTCTTCAGAATTGGCTTCTATAATTCCCGCTCTCTCTTTCAAAACAGTCCGAACACGTGCCGCCACCAGCCAACATTCATTTACTGTCCAACTTCAAACTGACAGAACCAACTTTTCATCTTCATTGTTTATTCATTCAACTGCCGTTTTCTGGAACAACCTGCCTTCATATGTATTTCCTGAAAATTACAGTCTACAGAAGTTCAAGTTCAATGTCAACAAATATCTTCTTTTGTCTTCTCAACCTCCAACCCAAGCACGGTACTAAGTACTATAGGTTCTAATACCTCTTGTGTTTGGGGGTTACATTAAAAAAAAAATCCTATAAGAATAATTTCACTGACACGATCTGAGCAAACATTGACATCAGAGGTTTTGAAACAGTAATCCGACCAAGGAAAAGAAATCTCGCAGGTCATCCCATTTTGCATTCCTGTAATGCCAAACAGCATGAGGTTGGGAATAGCCATCAGATAAAGGCTCCATTGGAAAAGAGACAATCGGCGAGTTGTGTCTGAGGTGCCTAAAGGAACACTCACTTCGACCATGCACTTAGGATTGTTTGAGAAAAAGAAGCATGTTGGCTGTATTGTTAGGATTGTCCGTTATTCTGGTAGATAAATGAACAATCTGTCTGATGTCATTAGTAATTGCAAAAGCCTCAGCATCTTGACCAGCTGGGTCTGTGTGACTAGAAAATGGAAGCCAGCTGGAGTAGTGAACATTAAAAACACCAAGGAAAATTTCTTCACTGTTAGGAAACTTGGACTGGTGAAAGTCAAGTTGCAAAGAGAGGAAGTCAAAGAGTTCTAAGTGATTAGTGGAGTTGGGAGAACGGTTGAGACAAAAGATGAATTTGACAGTATGAAGTAGAGAGATATAAAGCCAGAGAAGATTGAAAAGAGGAGATTCCAAATTACCAAGTCTCTGCCAGGAAATATAGGAATGGACATATGCTCAAGTACCACCTTTGAGGCGAAAGGGATCATACAGTGAATAATTTGGGCAACTGAGATGAGCAATGGTTGAATCAACCGATAACTGAGATTCTGTCAGTAAATGAACATGGGGTTTGGCAGACTGTAAGTGGAAATGGACATCATTGAAATCAGAACTGAGACCACATATATTTGTGAAATAAACTAGGAATATTTGGATCTTTTTGCAGATAAGTTTCCTCTATTAGCATGCCCCCCCCCCTTTTTCTTACTAAAAGAAAAGGGGGCATTCTGTATGAATTAATTAAATTTTTGGATATGGCATACACATGGTAAGAATATACCCAGATTCTTGACATAACGTGGCCTCGACAATTCTCCCCCCCCCCTGCATACACACTACTAGGACTCCCTCCAGTCCCTATCTTGTAGAGTAGAGGTAGCAGGATTATACACTAGCTGATCCAGATGCCTCCTAGAGAGTTACCAATAGGTTCGGTTCGGTCCAGTGTAGTAACTAGCAGCCAGCCTGTAAATGCGTAAATACATTATTTATGAGAATACAAATTCCTCAGGCACAGTAGTGTAACCATTGTGCCGTCAGTTTAATAGACAGTTGGTTTGGTTTTGTAGTTTCCATATGAATGGGAAATCATTGGAAATCAAGAACTTTTATAATTATGCAAAAAATTTTCAAATAGGTTCTGTTTTTCTACATTTCTCGGTTGTTTTTGTTTTATTGAGGGTTTCTGGCACAAGGGCCGTATTATGCCTATTCATGATTTACTTATGATTAAAGTTTTGAAATTATGGTTATCAGAGAGGATTATATAAATTTATGCATTTCAAATATTGAAACAGTGCTTCATATTTTGCATTATTGCCAAGAATGTGTAATAAAGTTTAAACTTACTGCAAGTTGGATAGAGAACAAAAACTGGATTTCCAGATACTCGAGTATTGATTGAGGGCATTCTATTAGGATTTGTTTGATTGTTAGTTGGGAATGGCAAGGAACAACGAGGTGGGCTCTCTCCCATAAGCAAGGACAGATGAGTTGTAAAGGAATGACCAATTCGGAGTCTTTCCAAAATGACTTCTTGCCTGCTTCTTCTGAAACTAGAAGTCAACAGCTGAGGTTCTTTTTTAATCTGAAACAGTTGCCACAGTTGAGACTTATTGATTCCTACATGCTGCTTTAACAATGGATTTATAATCAGTGTATGTATGGCACTTTTGGATGACAGAATGATCTACTGTAAGGATGTTCTGCAGCACAATCTGAACATTCATTACCTGTGATGCTGACATGACCAGGGGTTCAGCAGAAGATGACCATCTGGTTGGATGTTTGATATTGATATAATCTAGTTCAGATGTTTCAGAATTAGATGGTGGGGAGAAGTAGTAGACTGAATGGCAGTGACTAAAATTATGGAATCTGTATATATCAGAGCTTGCTTGAAATGCTGGTTGCTTATATTATCTAGGACTAGTTTTATTGTGTACAATTCTGTAGTATAGATACTGCATTCAGTAGGAAGAGATACAACTATTGAGAAGAAATTGCTGCACCACCTATAGCTTCATCTGTTTTGGAGCCAGCAGTATAAATATGTAGCTTCTCTGCAAGAGTTTTCTAAGCTGTGGGCTTCGTGTAGCTGCTGAAAGTTGTTGTTTGGCAGAGAGCCTTTTTCCCATCTCAGAAAGAAATTATCACAAAGAGGTGAGAATAATTTAATCCAGTAAGTTCAGGAGTAGCAACATCTTTGAGGATATGCTGGAAGTTAATGTTCCAACCAAGCATTTCTCTTGCAATCGAAGACCCGCAGAACAGTTTCCATTAGGTTTATCATGGTATAGCATTGTATGTTGAGGTTCAAACAGATATTCCCAGTTGGGATGAGATGGAATACTTTTAATTTTGGCTGCATATTTAAACAATAAGGATTTCCTTCTGAAGGGATCATTTGCCTCAATATACAGGCTATGAACCAGATATGTTCTGGAAGCTCCAATAGCTATCCTAAGGGGACTATGCTGAATAGTATTCAGATGTAATAAAAACTGTTCCTTGTTGAGTCAATGTTCCTTGCTTGTAGGTGATCCATAATCTAAGCGGGACCAAATTAAAGTTTTATAGAGATGTGAGAGGGAGTATCTATTGGCACCCCAGGACTTAGTGGAGACAGCTCTTAAGATAATTCTATTTTGGCTATGGAAAGTTGAAGTTGCCTTTCAATGCTATTCATAGTTTGTGAATGATAAGAGATAATGGGGTTGTCAGAAAACATGTATGATTCAATTGTATTTGGTTTGTCTCATATATTTGTAATTCTTATTTTAAATAATTTGCACTGAGAATGGAACCCTGCGGTACACCCTCCTCTTGTTAAAATTATTTGGATAAACTGTTCATATATCTGACCTGAAACGTTCTGTGGTGTAGGACGTTTTGTTTAAATTTGGATAACCGTCCCCTTAAACCAAAAGAATGAAGGTCCTGCAGGACACCACATCACCTAGTGATAAAGGCTTTCTCAATATCAAGATTAACCATGATCAGACATTGTCTCCTTATGAAAGCATTGGGGACATTTACTTCTCCTTTAACCATCACATCTAATGTAGAGTGATTCTTCCAAAACCCATACTGATTTCTGTTTAGCAGATTGTTAGTTTCCAGAAACCAGGTTAACCACTCGTGGACCATTTTTTTTCTAAGACTTTGCCTAAACAGATAGTCAGTGAAATCAGACTGTAATTTTGCGGGATGGTACAATCCTTCCCTGGCTTCAGAAATTCTAGGACAATTGAGTAATACCAGGAGTGCGGGTAACTATTTTCTAAAAATATTTGATTGTAGAATTTCAACAGGGAGCTTACTGCTTTGTTATTTAGTTTTTTTTTTTTTTTTAACATTATGTAGTAGACTCCATCAGGACTAGCAGCAGCAGTACAGGATATTTTATTGAGACTGTAAAAGTTCTGTTAATGTAAATGGCTGATTGTAGTGGTATGATACCACAGTAGAGAAGTTTATTTTATGTTGTTCTGCAGATGCCCTAATTTGTTTGAAAGGTTCGGCTGTAAATGGATACTGCTGATATACTACTGATACTACTGATATACTGATGATCCTGCTCAGATAGCAAACAAACTGAATGAGTATTTTGCAACTACATTCACAAATGAGGAATTATTAAGGTTTGAAAATAGCAGAAGGTTATCAAATTGTAGCAGGATACTTAATGATTTTGTAATAACTGAAAGCAAAGTGGAGGAGAAATTGTTGAAGTTAAACATAAGAAAAGCATCTGGGCTGGATGGGATCTATCCAGTTATATTAAAGGAGACGGCAAAGCAACTAAGTATACCATTAGCCATAATTATGAGAGCATCCTTGGACTCACAGGAGGTTCCCACGGACTGGAGATGTGCAAATGTATCCTCAATTCACAAAGGGGGATCGAAGGGTGACATGAGTAAATACAGACCAGTTAGTTTAACTTCTCTTCCGGGTAAAATAATGGAGTCGCTGGTTAAAGATGCATTGCA
The DNA here is from genome assembly GCF_048544385.1 of Mastigoproctus giganteus. Classification (NCBI taxonomy): domain Eukaryota; kingdom Metazoa; phylum Arthropoda; class Arachnida; order Uropygi; family Thelyphonidae; genus Mastigoproctus; species Mastigoproctus giganteus. The sequence continues at coordinate 92,654,234 of NC_143586.1, read as the reverse complement.
GGATCATCTAGACAAGACTATAGCAATAATTCAGACACAGCATGGGTTTGTTAAGGGAAAGTCTTGTCTGACAAATTTGATAGGATATTATGATGTGGTTACAAAGGAACTGGATGCAAAAAATAATTTTGATATCATATATTTGGATTTCAGGAAAGCTTTTGACACTGTTGCGCATGGAAGACTATTGTACAAATTGGAGCAGAATAGTATTAAGGGTAAGTTGCTACAATGGATAAAAGGATGGTAAAATGCGAGAAGACAGAGAGTGGTAATCAATGGGTGCTGCTCTTCTTGGATTAATGTTATTAGTGGAGTCCCACAGGGTTCGGTGTTAGGTCCACTGTTGTTTTGTATATTTATCAATGATATTGATGAAGGTATATCAGGCTTAATGTCGAAGTTTGCAGATGATACAAAGGTTGGCAGGGTTGTTAATGACAGTAATGGCAGTGTGCTACTGCAACAGGATCTAGATAATTTGGGCAAATGGGCTAAGAAGTGGCAACTGAAGTTTAACCTTGACAAATGCAAAGTACTGCATATGGGTAGAAGTAACCCCAGAGAAACGTACCAACTATGTGGTATTACACTGAAGGTGGTAGAAAATGAAAAAGATCTGGGAGTAATTGTGCAGTCAGATGTGAAGTTTTCTGAGCAATGCAGACAGGC